>NC_092099.1:25535623-25635623 GCF_045679555.1 Salvelinus alpinus | reverse complement strand
CCCAATTGAAGACGTTTAACCCTAGAGCTAAGCAAAGAATAGCCACGGACCCCACCCCCCTTCCCAAAGACTTAGGACAGGAAAGGGCGGGCTTTAGGCAGGAAGAGGATTCTGTGACTGACTGAAACATGTTATTACTTTTTCCTTTTTCCCCCCTTTTCACTTCTCTTGAGTAGAGATTAATTTGTATGTATCAAAAAAAAAAAAAAAAAGGAAATTTGTAAAAAATATACTTATACTGCAAAACTCCTACATAAAGAAGTATACAATTGTTTTGCAATTTTGCTCTAATTCAGGAGAGAGCAAAATAAAAAAGCAACCTGAAGTTGGAGGAAAATACCTCTGGGTATTGTGATGGAATATCGCTACTGTAGCCCTGTTCCCTAGAGGACATAAAATTCTGCTGCACAAGTGATGTCACGTCCTGTGGAAGGGTGGGTAGTGATGTCTCTGTTGGGATATCCAACAAAGTAGTTGACAGGTGAATATCACCTGAATTCTTCAACACCAGAACAGTCAAACTCAAAAAACCTATATTTGGAAATGCTCAGTGCTATCCGGGATCCTTGGGACGTCCCTACCCTTAACCCTAATCTTAAACATAACCTTTACCCATTTTAAATATCTACTTCAATGGGGGGTATTGACGTCCCAAGGATTCCGGCTTGCACGGACCATTTGGCAAATCAGATTTTTTGGGGGGGTTTCTCTTTTTAAATTCTCCCATTCTTTTAAAAATGTACTTTATGTTGAAATTGAAAAATATCTACTTGGCTTGTTCTGGTCCAGGCTGTGGAGCTTCCAGATTTGCCATTTTTACTTTTATCATTTCGTCCTACGCACACGTCTGAGAGGTAGTTTTTTTTCTCTCTTCCTGCGGAAAGAGACAGATACTGAAGACAGGACTGAGGATAGAACACGACCTCTGACCTTTGCAGAACTTAACTTTTTTTTTTTGTGCTTTTTATTTTATTTTGTCACGTCATCAACAACCTGAATAATTGTACAAAATGCAATGTGTATCTCTTAAACGAGTCTCTTGAGAATATACAAATATATATTTCCATAATGCCTGTACAAAGCTGCTGCAGCTGACAAGTCATTGTTGGAACTGGACTCACTCTGCAGAACGATAACCTACGTACTATCAAAGACGGACGGGGTGTTCAGTTTTTTTAATTTTTGTTTTGTCTTTATTTTTTAACATTCATGTGTATTATGATGACATGCTGATGAACCTGCTTGTCTATCTGCAGGGACTGACTGTGTCATTTTGCCATCGCAGAGCCGTCCCAGTTGGTCTCTGGTCTGGACTTGTTTTCCTCTGTTTATGACCTGTTCAAACAGTGCACAGCAAAAGCAGGGAAGTTGTTATTTTCAATGGAAGCCTGGCAGCAATAGTAATGAAGGTCCAGTCATCTGGTCACTACTGTAGATGGTCAAATAAGTTGCTACTCAGCCACCACAAGGCATAATACTCTTTTGCAGCTGTATGTTTGAATGGGCCATTAGGCTGCTAACTACTGATAGACAGTGGGTGGGGGGAGGCAGGAGTGGGTTTGGATTAGGGGAAGGGGTGGGGGAAAGTTTATTGCTAATGAACAAAACCTTAGGGGGGGGGGGGGGGTGTACAGTCATGAACTATCCGCCTAGACGGACCGAGCCACTTTAAAGAATTACAATTTCTTTGTCTTGTATCGGGAAAACGATACAAGCTTATGTTACTTGCAAGATTTTTACTTGCTGGAGAAAAGTTGTTTTAAATAAGAGAATAGAGAGAAATAGCAACAGACTGTGTTTTGGCCTCCAATGTTTATATCTTTTTTATAAATTTTTGATTGAATTCTTCTCTTTAAGGTGGCTCACTGATACTTTCAACTCTTGTGCATATTAAAAACGAGAATGAGTTGAAATTCATTGACATTGTGCCTTTTTGTTTTTCATTTATACGAAACAAACAAGTTGATTCTCAGATGTATTATGGAAAAAAAATGCTAGAAGCTGTTGGAGCATCTGAAATTGGTGTGTGTTGTCTCCCTAATTACTGGAGTCTGCCATGGGATTAGTCAATGCTGCTCTCTGCTGTAGTGATTGTTCTACTCCTATTTTATTGGCTGAGCCATAGAGATCCTATTAATACTATTCTAATTCCTAATTCTATGGGCTGAGCATTGTAACCCATTATGACATATCCACCCATACCTACATTCACCACAAACAAACCCATCAATGCCACAATCTGCTAACCAATAAGGGGATTATGATATCACTTCCTCCCATCTCGCCCTCAGGACATGGTCTCTGTATTACTGATCCTAACCAAAATAAACTTCCTGTTAGCCGTTGGATCCTCACCGCTGCAAGTGTTCTGATTTGTACACAAAAATCAAGGCATGTGTGTCTGGGGGGGGAAAAAGGGGAGAGCGAATGCGTCGTATTAAGGGACAAAGTGACTATGCTCGCATGTATGTGATTGAGTTGCTGTCCATGGTACCTAGAGAAATATACCTGATGTAAAATACCAATCAATAATCATAAGCTTTACTGAAAGTACGACTAAAGGTTTTATTTTAAAGTCATTGTATGTCACCAGTCCCTTCATACTGGCAGTGTCAATATGTAAATCAGTAGTAACCATTAATCCAACTTCCAGGGAGAAACTACATTAACCAGCAGGGTTGAGTTGGAGACCACATTGTGGTGTAGAGGGGTACTGCATCTTCTGTAAATGGTACAAATTAGTGGCACTCAAGTGACATTGCTGTGAGGAGATTTGTTTAATGTAGAATTGTTACAATGAGTGTAAAAAAAGGGTGGATAATCCCATTGGATTTTTGTCCTTTTGATAAGTAGTTATTTCATTCCAATCTTCTCTGCAAACAATTCTCGAGTCCCATTTTAACAGTTTCCTTTAGAGTGAATGTCACAACTGGTTCTATATTAAAATAACCTACTGGCCTGATACATTCTGAGGCATGGAGCTAGTTAGTCATAGGAACACAGTATGCTTATGAAAAGTTTCACATCCTCATATTGGTTGTGTGCCTACCCTTTTAGCTCTGTGTGTGTATGAAAGGGCAAGAGGATACTTAGTCAGTTGCACAACTGAAATGTCTTTCGCATTTAACCCAAACCGTATGGGCATCCATGCTTTGTCTATTGATCAGTTTGCATTGTGTATTTGTGAATGTGTTTCATATCCGTGTGTGTTACCCCTCAGCGGTCTCTGAGTGTGGCCAGTGAGCCCAGGGCATCTGCACCTCCAAGTCCCAGGACTGCTCCAGTCCATCCATCCATCACTTCCTGGAGCCCCATGGCCTCGGCGAGGTCCATCTTACTAACCAACACCAAGGGAGACCCCCCCCCCCGCACCCTCTCGTCCCCAAGCACTCTCCCCAATGCCTCCCCCAGTCTACTCCAACACCAGGGCATCGCAGCCCTCCATGTGGTCTTTCCACAGGGCTTTCATATCCCCCTATGTCCCACACGGTAAGCTCCGGGCCAGAGTCCAGTTCCAACGAGCCAACACCCTTCTGAAGACAGTGGAGGGGTGGACTTCATTGCCCCATCCAGGCCCACTAGAACCACTTTGGATGTATGCATGTGAGACTGTCTGCACAGGGCCATGCCCATGACAGACAGGATATTGAGGTTTATATGAAGGATGGAGGTTTCTGCAGATCTCTGATGTTTGGAGTCCATCCAAGCTTTTCCCTTAATAGTCCAAAGAGTGGAGCAGATCAGTCAAGCATCCAAGGCCTTGAAATGTATAATAGCTTCAGTTATCAGCAAGGGCCTGATTCCTCTTCGTAGTGTTGGTTTGTGATCCAGTTGCTTGCCATTACACCTCTGTGCTGAAATGGATGGTCCTACAAGCAGAGTTGAATGCCACTGAACAGTCAACCAAATAAGGAGATAACATCTACTTATTTTCATGTGTTTGCATGCAGCTTTCTTAACCAGCTCTATCTCCCTTGGACTGATCTACCCAGCTGACTGGGATTTCAATCACTGGGAATGGTAACCATGGCAGTAGCTTCACCTGGTTATACCTGTGGCACCAGCTGAAGTGAAATTAAATAATTCAAGGAGTTGATAAGTTGTTTGTGTGGTTTGTTTATTTCAGAGCTACTAAAGAAATGGTAGATGGATGTGCCATTGACTGACATGAGGATATCATAAGGAACAACAACATGAGGCGGGACAACATGAGTAAAACGTGCTCGTTTAATCAAACAAATAGAAGGGCAGAGTCAAGATTAAATTCACCTCTGCTCTGGTATTGATTAGAGAAAACAAAACAAAAGAATCACCCACTGAATCACCTGATAACCCCCATGATTAACTGAGAGCAAAACTGGATCAGGAAAGCGATCAGGCAAAACCTGAAATAAGAGGATTATGTTGAGAAATGTAAATGTTTAACATATGTTTTGGGGGTGTTTATTATATGGTCAGACAGCCATCTAGTGACCTTTGTTCTATTTATTTGGGGTATATTGACAATATACATCTCTCCGCCCCAACAATGGGAGTCATTGTCCACGATCTAGCGCCCTCCTGTCTTCTTTAGGTTGATGGATAACCCTATTTTTGAAATCGACATGAGGGTTGTCGGTGTCAACCGCCTGTATTCAATTGAGAGATGCTATACTACTAGCCTCATGTCATGAATATGCATAGCTATCTCGAGACTGATATAAAGTGTTTTTTCACAAAGTTGCAGTAATGTCACGTGTCCTACTTCTATCAGTGCACTCGTAACAACTGGGCGAAACAACGAAAAAACGCCACCTGCTGGAGGGTGACAGATTTTCCATCGCGTTGGGCCTCTCTTGGTTGAATGTTGATCACGTGACATGTATTGGCTCTCACTTCCGGACACACCAACATCGGAGGGAGATGCTAACATTATCGGAGAGGTGTTAGCGGCGGCGGCAGGAGAAAGCGTTTCAGTGACCGGGAGGCTAGCTACCCGTCCACCGGTAATAGCACCAAACTAACGCATCTCATAGGTAGGCTTGGTGGTGTTACGCTTTTAAACATACTTTCATTTTGATCTATTTTGTTTTCCTCCCCGGAAAAGTTGTCATTATTGACTATGGAACGCTCTTGTAGGTCAGTGAATGCACGTTGTTGTCAGCTGGCATACTCGTTTACTAGCAGTAGCTAACTTAGCTACAACTAGAATGTTTTGTTGGCTTGCTTTCTAGATAACGTTATCTAGCCAGGTTCACAGTAATTTAAGGCGAGTGTGGCACTGTGTGAAATCTCTGATCACTGTATAGGTAACTTTAGATGGCTAACTAATCAGCTAAAGTTCCACTAGCTAACTAGCTACTAATTTCATCAATAGACTCAATAAAATGTGTATGCGTATTCGGTTGTAGTATTAACATTATTTACTCTCTTTTCTGATACACTAAACTGGCTAGTTGAGAGTTTTGCTTGTGTAGTCAGAAAATTGACTCTAGTCTTGATCTTTTTCGATTGACGTGTTTTGTGTGGTAATCCCTAGGGGTGAGATCAAGGTTCTGCAATCGATCCTAAAGCAAAGCTCTAACTGAGCAACTATTCCCAGCCTAGCTGCCTGCTTTAAAACAGTATCAAGTAATTTTTTTAGATATGTCTCAGTTCACTGGATATAGAACCCACCACATGTAAGGTCAGTGTTTCCAAATCTGTTCCTAGGATTGCGCATATTTATTCCACCCCAACACTAACCCACTGGATTCATATAGTGCTTGGCAATTACTCGGGTTTGTGCTGGGATAGAATAAAAATGTGAAACCCTGCGGTTCGTGGGGAACAGATTAAATTATAATCTGGAAACGTTTAGAGATTATAGGCCAGGACAATGGTCTGTTCTCTCTGTTCTGTCTGCTCAATTTCACCAACTCAAAACACTGGTGGTCTGAGGTTGCAGAGTATCTGAGCTATACAGTATGTGTGTGCGTGTCACTGTTTGTGCCCACATGTGCTCTGATGATTGTGAATGCGTGTGTGTTTGATCTCTGACTTCGAGTTGTGTGTTCTCTGGTGGTTGTGTAAGCTCTCTCTGTGTGTTCTCTCGATGTCTCTTGACTAATATTCAGTGTGAAAAGCAGGGATAGCATCACCCACCAAGACCACGCACCTGCTCCTCCCTGTAGCCGGGGACACACCCCTCCACCGTCGCAACGGAGATCAAGACGCACTATGGTGGATGTGACAAAATGGCCGCTGTTTAGCCTGATGGAAGGCGAGGAGCTCTCGTCCATACGACAGGCCTGCGTGTTTGGAACCTCCGCCAACGAGGTCATCTACATCACCCACAATGATGACGTAAGTGGTCAGATGATTGGTGTAGTCAGTGTGTTTTATCTGGAGTGACCCCTAGGTCTCTCTTCTGGAATACACATGCACAGCACATGCTGACTGGTGTCTGCTTGTTCAAACAGTGACCCATCTCTCTTTCTCTTCCTTAGGTGTATGTGTTTGGGCTGAACTGCAGTAACTGCCTGGGAACAGGGGATAGCCAAAGCACCATCCTACCTAAGAAGCTGGACTTTCTGAGTGGGAGGAAAGTGGTCAGCCTCAGCTATGGCAGCGGACCCCACATCCTCCTGGCCACTGAGGGTACTACAGCACATAACAGGGATACACCGTTCAAGAGGATGGCACAGAATGTTGGACATAGAAATGTCTTCAATAGAGCTGACATGATTCCCTAATCCCTATCCCAGATGTCTGTTCAAAGTATTTCTACCACTATTTGGGGTTTCTAACTCACCGTTTTCTCCATTGTGTGTCAGAGGGCGAGCTGTTTGCCTGGGGCCACAATGGTTACAGTCAGCTGGGGAATGGGACCACCAACCAGGGGGTCGCTCCTGTGCTGGTGTCTGCCAGCCTGCTTAACAAGAGGGTGACGGAAGTGGCCTGTGGTTCACATCACTCCCTGGCCCTGACCAACACTGGAGAGGTGAGAGAAGGAAGGATGGAGAGGCAAAATGAGGGGTAGTGGGAGATAGGTGGCTCGTGACTCCTCACCCCGCGACTCCTCACCCCATGATCCCTATTAATGCTGGAGAGGTTAAAAGATGAAAGGATAGAAAGAGGAGAGAGGTGTGTGTGTGGGGTTCTGCTTATATTGAAACTAACACTTGTGTCTGTCAGAAACTTCTGAGGGGCTGGCCAACAACATTCCACAGACCATGGATTGAGAAACACTGCTCTAAGCCCCCTTACCACCGTGCCCTAGTCTAAACCAACTTACTGTGACCCGGTAAATCTAAGCTCTGATATAAAGGCCCTATTGTTACCCTCTGTTCTTTCACTGAGTCAGCTTTATGTCACTGGTCCAGTGACCGACACCACTCTAGAGTGAACCTGTTGTATTATCAGGGAAGTGGGCTGGACTTGTATTGCTGTTAGATGTGTGATGTTCTATAGTGTTTTGAACTATATTATTATACCTGAAGAAAATCAAGATATTCAGTGAAATGTGATTCTCTGACCTCCCTGTCCAGGTGTATGCTTGGGGCTACAATAACTGTGGCCAGGTGGGGTCAGGGTCCACGGCCAACCAGCCCACCCCCAGGAGAGTGTCCAACTGTCTGCAGAACAAGGTGGTCGTCAGCATCACATGTGGTCAAACCTCCTCTCTGGCTGTGGTCGAGAATGGAGAGGTGAGTGACCACAGTTTGAATGTGGGTTTGTTATTAAATATGTTAAGTATATGTTGTATTCAATCAGCCGGTGTACTTTAACTTAGTAGGTTCACAAGTATGCAGCAACCTTGCAGGACACCTAAGAGAGTGTTTGTGCGTTTGTTTCTCTCAGGTGTACGGCTGGGGCTATAACGGAAACGGCCAACTGGGGCTAGGCAACAATGGGAATCAGCTGACACCTTGTCGCCTGGTGGGCTTGCAGAGTCTCTGTGTGCTACAGGTGAGTGCACGCACACACACACACACTACCTCCACTAACATTAACCCCTCTCTTCCCGTCCAGATAGTGTCTGGCTATGCCCACTCCTTGGCCCTAACGGACGAGGGGCTGCTGTATGCCTGGGGGACCAACACCTATGGCCAGCTGGGCACAGGCAACAAGAGCAACCAACTCAGCCCAGTCCAGATCATGGCTGAGAAGGAGAGGTGAGAAATGTGTATATACACAGGCAGACACAGTACACATCATGGCTGAGAAAGAGATGAGGCAGTCTCAGAATACAGACTGATCTCCTCCCTCTCCAGCAGGATTGTAGAGATTGCAGCATGCCACTCCACACACACCTCAGCAGCTAAGACTCAGAGTGGCCAGGTGTACATGTGGGGCCAGTGTAGGGGTCAGTCCATCGTCTTGCCCTTCCTCACACACTTCTCCTGCACTGATGACGTTTTTGCTTGCTTCGCCACGCCCTCCGTCATGTGGAGGCTGCTCTCTATGGGTAAGAGTGTGTGACTGAGTACGTCCTCTACTTTTGGCAGAGCGTGATGACTTTCATTGTGTTTCTGTGTTCTCTCCAGAGCATGATGACTTCCTGACAGTGTCCCAGTCTTTAAAGAAGGAGTTTGACAGCCCAGAGACGGCCGACCTCAAGTTCAGCGTGGACGGCAAATACATCCATGTGCACAAGGCTGTGCTCAAGATCAGGTCAGGCAGGTTGCTCACTGGGCTCTAACACAGCACTATCAAATTACCCAGCTAACATCAATAAATTCTTTCTAAATCTAAGTACCTTTTTGGATTATTGGGAAAGTTTGAAGTTGAATGGTCTATTATTGAGTCAAGTTGTTTTACCAGACCCATTACAAGTTTATCTCTCCTAGCGAATGAGGAAATGTGTTGTTGTTTTACATTAGTGCTTTTCAAAGACCCAAAGACACTTAAAGAGATAGTTCAGGATTTTGGTATGAAGCCCCTTATCTACTTCCTCAGTCAGGTGAACTTGTGGATAATATTTCTATGTATCTGCGTCCAGTATGAAGGAAGTTAGAGGTAGATTCATGTGCCAATGCTAACTAGCTTGGCACAAAGACTCAGTGTTTGGGTACCGCTAGCATGCTTAAATGGTATCCACAAGTTCGTGACTCTAAGTAGATAATGGGCCTCATTGCCAAAACCCTGAACAATCCCTTTAAATTGAGGACATTTAGTGACGCTAACAGCTGTCCTCTCTACCCCTCTCCACTGCTAGGTGTGAGCACTTCAGGTCCATGTTCCAGTCCCATTGGAATGAAGACATGAAGGAGGTGATAGAGATCGACCAGTTCACCTACCCCGTCTACCGCTCCTTCCTAGAGTTCCTCTACACAGACAACATAGACCTGCCCCCAGAGGATGCTATTGGTCAGTCCCACACCTAGCCATGCCTTACTGACAAGGCAATTAATCAATAGGGGAGGGTTAAAGGCTGTGACAGTGCTACCAGTGAAGCTCATATTGGGGTGTACCTCATCTGTAGACCAAGGGTCATTGATTTATAAAAGTCCAGAAACAACACGGATGCAGATACAATGTATGCAAACATCCCAGGCCAACAGTGATCCAGACTGTCTATGGTTGTGTTAGGTCTGCTGGACCTGGCCACATCCTACTGTGAGAACCGCCTGAAGCGTCTCTGTCAGCACATCATCAAGAGAGGCATCACCATAGAGAACGCCTTCTCTCTGCTCGCTGCTGCCGTGCGCTACGACGCAGAGGTCAGTCCCGCTTCCTCACCTAGCAACAGGTAACCCTTCACCCAATCTTAACCTTTAGGCGGATTAACACATATCTGACCCTGTACCAGTGGCTAGGAGCAACTTCTACCAAGCCTACTCTACCAGGGTTGTGTTCATTGGGGCACACCATAGCAAAGGAAAACTAAAACGAGCGTTTGTTATTGGACAAGTGCTAACTTCATATTTCCTGTTTAACCATGTGGCGTATCTAGGACCTGGAGGAGTTCTGCTTTAAGTTCTGTGTGAACCACCTGACGGAGGTGACCCAGACTGCAGCCTTCTGGCAGATCGAAGGCAACCTTCTCAAAGAGTTCATCTGCCGAGCGAGCCGCTGTGGAGCCTTCAAGAACTGACCGCTGAACTGGCTCATCTGTCTCCATCACAGGGGGCTACGCTAGGCTAACCACGCTCTGGTCTGCCGTCTGATACGAGCCACCAGGCTGCTCCGTTAGCTGTACCTCCTGCCAGTGGTTGTCTGTTTACTGCACATGAGATGGGTGGCAAAGGATGTTAAGTAGTTACCCTAAACCCTGTATAAGGGGTGTTACAGAACTGTTCAGTGGGGTTATTAGATATTTATATAATCTTCCATCTCCCTCTGTGGGTTGGTAGTTACATCTTGCAGCTTTGGAGGCCAGAGTTTTTTTGCAAGTATTTTGTTTCCATTTTTTCCTTCCAATCATACGTGTGGATTGAGTTCTTCTTGACGAGTGAGGAGCACGTTTGCACTTTCTGATATGGTGCAGTGGGTTCTGGGAAAGCCTGTGTGAGATTGATTATATAACTTGTCACTACTGACAGATAGCGATCTTCAGTGTTCCAATTGAACAGTGGGTCTCATGTTATTAGATCCAGTCTTAGGGATTGATTCAATCAGATCTGCTTTAGCCAACATCTGCATAGTGGTTGTTTTTGGGGTGTCGGAGGTGGAACTGCGTTAGAGCTGTCAAATCCACAAGTGGTTCCCGGCCTTATACCTAAAGCGGACATTGCCATTGGCTGCACGGAGTCCCATGTAGCCTTGTTTACAAGTTTGAACACTGGAATGTGAGATGTAATCTACACGTCGATTAGGACTATAGAAATCCTCATTATTTAGTTTCATGATTTTTCAATTTGACTGCCCACCTTCTTTTTCTGAACTTCTAACACGACTGGGACAGGTGTGGCTTGGTGACAATGATCAAGAGCAGCTGCTCACCGATCTAATGGCTCCAACACAGTTCTACCTCCAACACTGCCAAAACATCCGCTATGCTGGTGTCTGTTATTGCCTGGTAACGCTTGATCTGATTCAATCTAGGCCTTAATCTGTTTGAGCAATACAAATGTTCCACTTGTGAAATCACATCATTCCTAAAAAGAGTAACAAAAAAACCTGTGCATAGGGTCAATGTAAACTCCATGACAGAGTTCTTGGAGAACATTGTCTGTGAAGCACATTGGGTTGGCTGGGTTTTTGAATGCAATATTTTCAGCCTATGTTGAAAGATGTTACAGATGACTTCAGACATTTACGGTATTGTTACTTTTCAGTAATGTTTGCACTATATCTCAGCTGTACAGAACTATTATACAGAAATGATAATCACCTATTTTTATGATCATTAAAGACAACTTGTAGATATTTAGTGACACACACTGAGTGTGAGAAAGCTGGGTGAAGGCTGCTTTGTTGTGAGGAGCTGCTGAGATTCCAGTTGAGTTTTTATAATGATTCCAACTGAGTAATTAATTTCTATGACAATTCTGTGGAGCGGAGTGCCAGTTAACTTTCCTCAATATGACCAATGGAGTTGTCCTTATTGGATCCTGTTCTGAGGGCAGCACACAGTTGATCTGTTGGATAGAAGCTCTGTGGGCAGAGCCTAAAGTGACAGATCAGTGGGTGGAGTCAAAGAAAAGGGTGGTAGGCTGGAGGTGGGTGTAAGACTGGTTGCAAAACAAGGGCTCGATTCAATCCCACCGCCGAAGTTCAGCACTATAGCGGTAGTTTGACTGAGCCGACATATGCAGCGTTTAACGTCTATGCAGTCTCCGCTACCACGGAAACATTGTGATGCATTGTGCATTTTTTACATGGTTGACATAATATAAGACAAGTACTGGAAACAGAAACCTGAAAAATATGGCCTGGTATTCATAACTTTGAATAAGCTTTTGATAAAGTTGACTGGAGTTTATAAATAAATTCCTGAAATATTTCAATTTTGGAGAATCTCTTATAAAATGGGTTAAAGTTAAGTATAGTAACAGATGTAAATAATGGCTACTTCTCAGAAAGTTTTAAACTGTCGAAGTAAAACAAGGTTGTACACTATCGGCATATCTATATATTATTGCCATCAAAATATTAACTATTAAAAATCAGATCCAACAATATCACAGGGTTAGAAAGCCAGGGCTTAAAAATAGCGGTGTCATTGTACGCAGACGACTCATGTTCTTTTAAATCAACAGTATGGATCCTTGCACAACCTCATAGGCGATCTAGATCATTTTTCTAACCTCTCTGGATTAAAACCAAATTATGATACGTGTACTAAATTACGTATTGGATCACAAAATACAACTTTTACATTACTGTGTAGTTTACCAATAAAATGGTCAGATGGTGATGTGGACATACTCAGTATACATTTCCCAAAAGAAAGAAATGAACTCACTCCAATCAATTTTAATAGAAAGTTAGCAAAAATATATTGCTACCATGAAAAGGAAGTCAGCCTGATTAACTCTTTAGTCATATCACAGTTTACATATTTGTTTATGGTCTTGCCTACACCTTTATAAAACCTAGTTTTATAAATTACATGAGCAAAAATATTCAATTTTACTTGGAACGACAAGCCAGACAAAATGAAACGGGCCTACATAATGAATTTGAATTCGGAGGGCAGAAATGATTAAATATTAAAGCGTTAGACCTCTCACTAAAGGCGTCAGTCATACAAAAGTTATTACATTCCGAACTGGTTCTCTAGCAGATTAGTAAGAATGTCTCACCCCGTGTTCAAGAATGGCCTTTTTCGCTTTATTCAGATTACTTCTCACTTTCAGTTATTTGAAAATTATTTCATATATAACACACTGTTACAGACATAATACACTAACATATCGACCCTTCATCTACCATAGTCCAGCACAATTTTCCTGTATTGTGTCAATGTATATATTGAAAGGTTTCTGGTTTGCTCGGATAAATTATTCAATTTCTTTATTGCATGGCAGCATGACTACAACAGAAGAATCATATCTCCACCTTAAAACAATCCTTGCTGCTTTGTTCTGTGCAATCTGCAGCCTCCTAATGTCACTTGCTGATGCATTTCCCCAGACCACAGAACAGTAGGGGAAGAGGGGAAAATTAAGGAGCTTGTCTGCTGGCCATGCATTAGACCAAAATTGGTTAAAGAAAATTGTGATTAAAAATATATATACACACCGGTTTAATTTAAGGACCAAAAAATTGACAGCTGTGCCATATCGATTGCAAAATAGTTGGGAAGACATTTTGATGTACCGATTCCAAGACACATGGTTTATGAACCGATACGCAAAACAACGCTGAATTTTTCAATTTAAATTACACAAAATTCTTGCGACCAATAGAATGTTATATATATGGGGGAATACAACCTCCCCAGCTCTGCAGATTTTGGTCCAAAGAGACAGAATCATTAGATCATTTGTTTTGGTACTGTCTATATGTAGCTTGTTTTTGGTCACATGTCCATGAATGGTTGAAGTGCAACATTTACCTGGAGCTAACTCTGCACTACTGGGTGATTTGAAAAGTCCTAGTCAATACTTTTGGCAAAAATGTTTCTTTAATTTACAATCTGTAGAAACTATGGAAATAGAAGGGTTCAGAACTTTTGTGAAGCGTCACAGCACAATTGAAAAATATAAATAAAACATGGATGATAAGAGATAGATGGGAGGGGTTGAAGGGTGTGATTAAAATGTATATAGTTTCAGAACTTTTGTAAAACAGCAGTTAAAAATATATGGCAAAATAGAAATCAAACTGGATGTGTATCAGAGCTAGATGGGAGGGGTTGATGGTAGCTGAAGGATGGGATTAAAGAAAACTGTTTCCGTAAAATGTATATAGTATGTATAAATTGGAAGTAGAAGCCAAAGTGTTGTTGTTCATTACTTTACTCCAATTAGGAGAGAGGTGGTAGGGTTAGGGGAAAATATATATTTGTATTTATTTGGCATGAGTTGAAACGGAGTGAAGGAAAAGCAGCCAACAAGTGCTCAGCATATGTGTGAACTCCTTCAAGACTGTTGGAAAAGCATTCCAGGTGAAGGTGGTTGAGAGAATGCCAAGAGTGTGCAAAGCTGTCATCAAGGCAAAGGGTGGCTACGTTGAAGAATTTAAAATATATATATTTTGATTTGTTTAACACTTTTTTGGTTACTACATGATTCCATATGTGTTATTTCCTAGTTGATGTCTTCACTATTATTCTACAATAAAAAAATACCCCCCAAAAATAGTACAAATAAAGAAAAACCGTTGAATGAGTAGGCGTGTCCAAACTTGACTGGTAGTGTACATTTTTTACATTGGTGAAGCTATAAAGTCCCTTTTCTGGCAAGTGAAAAAGCCAGCCTCTTCTTGTTTGACAATTGCTTCTACTATATATAAATATGAACACGGTGGTAATATAATATTAGGTTATGCGTTTGGTATTATGATAAGGTAAGAAAGCGGAACAACTTTTTTCAAAAAACATTGAGAAATCAAATGATACATTTATGGCTGAATAATACACCTTTAAAAATGAGGAAAGGTGAATTGAACTTTGAGTGCTTTAATTTATCTGGCAGTGCTGCTCATCTTTTCAGGGCTGACCTGGCTTCTCTTATGGCTGCCGTAGCTCTCTGGAGCTCCCTTTGCTTCTTCTTAAACTCTGAACAAAGGAGGGAGAATACATTTGATTTATATTTGCATCATTTTAGTTGTTTAAAGGCACACGAAGTGCATGTAGAGCAACTTACAGAGCATACAACAAACAATGGGATGTGGGCTAGAAAAATATGAATACAGGCTTCACAAGCTTTGAAAATAAGAAGACTTACCATTTGCATAACGCTATAAAAACTCCTATAACCCTGTTATTAATCCACTAATTCTCACCTCTCTCCTGCTGTGAAAGCATCTGTGATAATTTTCCAGAGGCCTCAATCACTCTCAGAGAGAGATCATAATCTGTGAAGGAAGACAGAGAAAGCAAAAACATACGAAAGAAAATAAATGAAGCCTGCAATTCTGATTATATGCTCCTAACAGTGTTCAATTGGTGACGGTTTTATTTAATATACCAGCCAACCCCCCCAGCCGTTCCACTCACCCTCCTGACTGGCCTGATCTGACAGGATCCTCTTGGAGATGCCGACCATGTCAGAGATGAAGGTGGTGAATATGGACTCTGTACAGCCTGCTTCGTTACACCTCCTCCAGAACACAGTGCTGGCTGCATTGCCAGAACCACCAGGTGAACCCGGGCCTCCAGGCCTTGCCAGGGGACACTGGGAGACAGAGTGTGGAGAGGGAGTAGCGGGAGATGGAGAGGACACTGGGCCATAACACACAATAGCTGTGCTGGTGAAATTGAGTGGACCAGAGTGTACGGATGAGCAGTCAGGTGAGTGGACAGGCAAGATGGGATCCTGAGCAGGTCCAGGTGAGTGAGAGCTGCCGTGTGGTGAACCAGGTGAGTGAGAGCTGCCGTGTGGTGAACCAGGTGAGTGCGGAACAGAACCATGACAAGACGCAGAACTGCACACTGAGAGGATAGAGAGATGATAGAGAACTCAACCATTTGAGTTTTTCCTTCCTGGCTAGTAGGGAGGGATTGTATGTAAGAATTTAGTAAAATGAAAAGTGAGCGTACAGGTGAGAGGTGAGGAGCTGTAACTACCTGTGGCCTGAGAGGGTTCTTCAGATGCAACACACAGCATCACTGGCAGCAAAAGACTCTGGGACCCAGCATCCTGGAGAGAGATCAAATCAAATTCTATTCGTCACATTCTTCATAAACAACAGATGTTAACTAACAGTGAAATGGCTACTTATGGGTCCTTTTCCAGCAATGCAGGGTTAAAGATAAAGATTTTTTTAAATAGAAACAGTGACACAAGGAATAAATACAGTGAATAACGAGTAGAAATAACATGACTATGTACAGGGAGTACCAGTACCGAGTCAATGTGCAGGGGTACGAGGTAATTGAGGTAGATATGTACATAGAGTGGGGAGAACAAGTATTGGATACACTGCTGATTTTGCAGGTTTTCCTACTTACAAAGCATGTAGAGGTCTGTAATTTTTATCATAGGTACACTTCAACTGTGAGAGACGGAATCTAAAACAAAAATCCAGAAAATCACATTGTATGATTTTTAAGTAATTCATTTGCATTTTATTGCATGGCATAAGTATTTGATACATCAGAAAAGCAGAAGTTAATATTTGGTACAGAAACCTTTGTTTGCAATTACAGAGATCATACGTTTCCTGTAGTTCTTGACCAGGTTTGCACACACTGCAGCAGGGATTTTAGCCCGCTCCTCCATACAGACCTTCTCCAGATCCTTCAGGTTTCGGGGCTGTCGCTGGGCAATACGGACTTTCAGCTCCCTCCAAAGATTTTCTATTGGGTTCAGGTCTGGAGACTGGCTAGGCCACTCCAGGACCTTGAGATGCTTCTTACGGAGCATAAAAATTACAGACCTCTACATGCTTTGTAAGTAGGAAAACCTGCAAAACCGGCAGTGTATCAAAAACTTGTTCTCCCCACTGTATAGGTAGGGTTAAAGTGATAGATGGACAGTAGCAAGCAGCGTATGTGGTGAGTGTGTGTGTGTGTGGCGTCAATATGCATATATTATGTTTATGTAGACTGTGTGTGTGTGTGCATAGAGAGTGCAAAAAAAGGGACAATAAAGGTAGTCTGAGTAGACATATGATTAGCTATTTCGTCTTGTAAAGTAGCCTCATGGCTTGAGGGTAGAAGGTGTTCAGGGTCCTGTTGGTTCCAGACTTGGTGCACTGGTACCGTTACCATGCATGCAGTAGCAGACAGAACAGTCTATGGCTTTGGTGGATGGAGTCAGAAAAATGTTTGGTCCTTTGACACCGTCTGGTATAGAGGTCCTGGATGGCAAGGAGCTCGGCCCCAGTGATGTACTGGGCCGTACTCACCAACCTCTGTAGCACCTTATGGTTGAATCAATGGTTTAGGACCAGTATAGAAATACAGTAATGCCACAGGAGAAGTATTGGACAAGTAGTCAGAAAAATAAAGCTATGTAACTCACTGAGTCGATGAATGTATAGTCCCCATCTTCAGGTGCTGGCTGATTTCCTAAGGAAAATGACAGTTGGTTTGATATTATTAGGTTTGATATTAAACATCCTGGTAATGTGGTGTGTTAATGTCCGTCCTGACATGTTTTACCTGTGGTGGAAGCTATGGGGGTCTCAGCATGATTACTGTGAAGTAAGAGAGCAAAATTAATAATCTTGTGTCACTGTACGCTACCTCCTTCCCTTTTCACTGAACATTTGGCGTACACGCCTCAACACTGAAATGATAACATGCTATTTGAACAACCTTGACAACAGAGAGCCTTGGTAGGTAAAGAAATTTGTCAGAATAAACCAATAAACCTCCAAACGACCTTCAATGCCATACAACACTCCTTCCGTGGCCTCCAACTGCTTTTAAAAACTAAATGCATGCTCTCAACCGATTGTTGCCCGCACCCGCCCGCCCGACTAGCATCACTACTCTGGACAGTTCTGACTTAGAATTTGTGGACAACTACAAATACCTAGATGTCTGGTTAGACTGCAAACTCTCCTTCCAGACTCACATTAAACATCTCCAACCCAAAATTAAATCTAGAATCGGCTTCCTATTTCGCAAGAAAGCCTCCTTCACTCATGCTGCCAAACATACCCTCGTAAAACTGACTATCCTACCGATCCTTGACTTTGGCAATGTCATTTACAAAATAGCCTCTAACGACCTACTCAGCAAATTGGTTGTAGTCTATCACAGTGCCATCCTTTTTGTCACCAAAGCCCCATATACTACCCACCACTGCGACCTGTATGCTCTCGTTGGCTGGCCCTCGCTACATATTCGTTGCCAAACCCACTGGCTCCAGGTCATTTATAAGTCTTTGCTAGGTAAAGCCCCGTCTTATCTCAGCTCACTAGTCACCATAGCAGCACCCACCCGTAGCACGCGCTCCAGCAGGTATATCTCACTTGTCATCACCAAAGCCAACACCTTTCCCTTTCCTTCCAGTTCTCTGCTGCCAATGACTGGAACGAATTATTGTAAAAAATTAAATCACTGAAGCTGGAGACTTATATCTCCTTCTCTAACTTTAAGCATCAGCTGTCAGAGCAGTTTACCGATCAGTGTACACAGTCCATCTGTAAATAGCACACGCATCTACCTCATCCCCATATTGTTATTATTGAATTTTTTTGCTCTTTTGCACCCCAGTATCTCTACTTGCACATCATTATCTGCACATTTACTGCTCCAGTGTAAATGCTACATTTTAATTATTTCGCCTCTATGGCCTATTTATTGCCTTACCTCCCTAATGTCTCTACATTTGCACACTACATAGATTTTTCTATTATATTATTGATTGTACGTTTGTTTATCCCATATGTAACTCTGTTGTTTTTGTCGCACTGCTTTGCTTTATCTTGGCCAGGTCGCAGTTGTAAATGAGAACTTGTTCTCAACTGGCCTACCTGGTTAAAAAATTTAAACAATTAAAAAACATGCGCTGCCTTCATTGAAAGTAGTTTAATTGAAACTAGATGAGAGCACTATCACCATTACCTGTGTTCGGAGTTGAGACGGTCTTCTAGATTGGACTCCAGAGGGGAAAACTCCATATCAATCCTATTCACATCTCCATCTGTCACAGAACACACCAACATACTAATCAATGCAATGTGTCACTCGTGTCTTTGTATAAACTTGATTTAAAAAATGACAACAATCAAGGAAATGAAAAAGGAGGCTACAGGAACAATAAAGCAACCTGAGTCTGAGGAGTTATCCAGTATCCTCCTGTGTTTGGACTTTCTTGATGATGTCACTTCCTGTCTGACAAAAAAGTGAGAACGGGCGCAGTGTTCAGAAAATAGTCCCCCAAAGAATCCAGTCCATATTTTATGAATGAGAGAGACACATTTACTGAACTGTTTGTCAGCAAAGAATATACATAAAGCAGCATGAACTCCACACTCAGAACAGAGCAGGTCAGCTGGACAGAATCAAAGAACCAGACCACCGTACGACATGCATACCTCAATTCCATACTTACTTGCTAGAGAAGCTCAACCGTCTCTGTTTCAAAAGCAAAGAGATTACGATTCACTATATTTTCATATCATTACATGAACATATTAAGTGGCTTTCTTTACTGCAGAAGATATGCATCCATGTTTAAAAGCTACATACACACACCTTGGGTGTTTGTGTCTGCCGTTGGTTTTCAGGCGTGTTGGAGTCACTCTTGCAAGATGAAGGTCCTGACAGTGCATGTCCTTTAAAATTAAAACATATCCAAAACATACTTTTGTAAATTATGTATCTGATCTACAGAGAAGACCTTTGTGTAACACACAACCAAAGGAAGAGTCTGTTGGTGTGAGTCAGTGGAGACAGAATTACTTACCATTCAGCTCTTTCTGCAACGACAGTGGTTTATGCTTTTCACAATACAACCTGTGACAGAGGCATTCCAGGCTCTTACAACAACATAATAAATCACCCTTACTGACATCAATGATAGAAATGAATGAGCAAAGCCATTGGTTTTGGAATAAAAGACTCCTCATACTCACTTGAAAATGCCACTGTCGATGTGTTCTAGACTGACGCTCTCTTCTTTCATTTCACAGATGAGACAAAACTGCTGCAATTGGGAATGAATATTGATTAACTTTAGGTTATATTATTTTAGGTTATAAACTCAGCAAAAAAAGATACGTCCTCTCACTGTCAACTGCGTTTATTTTCAGCAAACTTAACATGTGTAAATATTTGTATGAACATAACAAGATTCAACAGGTCCCGTGTGGCTCAGTTGGTAGAGCATGGCGCTTGCAACGCCAGGGTTGTGGGTTCATTCCCCACGGGGGGACCAGGATGAATATGTATGAACATTCCAATTTGTAAGTCGCTCTGGATAAGAGCGTCTGCTAAATGACTTAAATGTAAATGTAAACAGACGTGACTAACAGAAATGGTATAATGTGTCACCGAACAAAGGGCCGGTCAAAATCAAAAGTAACAGTCAGTATCTGGTGTGGCCACCAGCTGCATTAAATACTGCAGTGCATCTCCTTCTCATGGACTGCATCAGATTTGCCAATTCTTGCTGTGAGATGTTACCCCCCTCTTCCACCAAGGCACCTGCAAGTTCCCAGACATTTCTGGGGGGAATGGCCCTAGCCCTAGCCCTCACCCTACGATCCAACAGGTCCCAGACGTGCTCAATGGGATTGAGATCTGGGCTCTTTGCTGGCCATGGCAGAACACTGACATTCCTGTTTTGCAGGAAATCACGCACAGAACGAGCAGTATGGCTGGTGGCATTGTCATGCTGGAGGGTCATGTCAGTAACGCACAGCGTTGAGATTGCCTGCAATGACAACAAGCTCAGTCCGATGATGCTGTAACACACCGCCCCCAGACCATGACAGACACTCCACCTCCAAATCAATCCCGCTCCAGAGTACAGGCTTCTGTGTAATGCTCATTCTTTCGACGATAAACGCGAATCCGACCATCACCCCTGGTGAGACAAAACCGCGACTCGTCAGTGAAGAGCACCTTGCCAGTCCTGTCTGGTCCAGCGACGGTGGGTTTGTGCCCATAGGCGACGTTGTTGCCGGTGATGTCTGGTGAGGACTTGCCTTACAACAGGCCTACAAGCCCTCAGTCCAGCCTCTCTCAGCATATTGCGGACAGCCTGAGCACTGAAGGAGGGATTGTGCGTTCCTGGTGTAACTCGGGCAGTTGTTGTTGCCATCCTGTACCTGTCCCGCAGGTGTGATATTCGGATGTACCGATCCTGTGCAGGTGTTGTTACACGTGGTCTGCCACTGCGAGGATGATCAGCTGTCCGTCCTGTCTCCCTGTAGCGCTGTCTTAGGCGTCTTACAGTACAGACAAATTGCAATTTGTCCTCATGCCTCTTTGCAGAATGCCTCAGGCACGTTCACGCAGATGAGCAGGGACCCTGGGCATCTTTCTTTTGGTATTTTTCAGAGTCAGTAGAAAGGCCTCTTTTAGCATCCTAAGTTTTCATAACTGTGATCTTAATTGCCTACCGTCTGTAAGCTGTTAGTGTCTTAACGACCGTTCCACAGGTGCATGTTAATTAATTGTTTATGGTTCATTGAACAAGCATGGGAAACAGTGTTTAAACCCTTTACAATGAAGATCTGTGAAGTTATTTGGATTTTTACGAATTATCTTTGAAAGACAGGGTCCTGAAAAAGGGACGTTTCTCTTTTTTGCTGAGTTTACAGGACCATTATTTGGAGGGAGAAATGTGATTTGTATTAATTTCTGAGCCTTCAGCTAGATGATGTTGTTCAATGATGACCAGAAGACTGGAA
Source organism: Salvelinus alpinus (assembly GCF_045679555.1). Lineage (NCBI taxonomy): Eukaryota > Metazoa > Chordata > Actinopteri > Salmoniformes > Salmonidae > Salvelinus > Salvelinus alpinus. The sequence goes on along the minus strand of NC_092099.1, from coordinate 25,614,236 downwards.
TAGTGACCAGCTAATCAAACATACATAGTCCTAGCTATTAACTATCCATTTTCATAAATGACCTGTGTGCGTGTTATTAAATTCTTACATTACACTGTAGTCAGTGGCATACAGACCTTGGATGATGTTTCTCCATTGTTGTTCTTCTCTGTGTCTGAATCACCGCTGCAGGACAAAGCTCTACCATTGGATGCTGTGTTGAGACAGAAACAATTCTCAAGAACAAGTCAAAGTAACACCTCATTAACTTATAGTTTTTCGTTGAAACTGCCAGCTGGACTGGCAGAGGCTGCGTGTTTGTGTACCAAGCCAGGAAGATTTGCCCTGATGGACTAACAGCTACTTAATAAACTAAATACATCCAGATGAGTATTGGGATGGACAATTAATTGATTCCTGCTATAGGCTTGGGTGGTATACTGTGGTATTTTGAAATACGGACGGTATGATTTTTCAATAACGTCCCAATGTATTTTGTCATGTCCCCCCCCCAAAAAAAATGATACTGAGCCAGTCACATGGTATGTTTGTTTACAAAGAACTCATGGAGCAAACGGAACACCCCCTTGAACTTTTTTCACATTTTGTTGCATTAAAAAGTGTAATCGAATAGATTGAATTGTATTTTTTGTCATTGATCTACACAAAATACTTCATGTCAAAATGAAAAGAATTCGACACATTTTTACAAATGAATAAACAAAAATATAGTCATTGCATAAGTATAGTTCAGAAGCTTAAATTAGTTCAGAAGTAAAATTTGGCTTAACAATTCACATAATACGTTATCTGGACTCCCTCTGTGTGAAATACATTTTTAATTCCTCTGTCCTCCATACATACAACATCTGTAAGGTCCCTCAGTCAAGTATTATTACTTTGTTTAATATATTTTCTATAAAAAATTATAATAATTGTATCCCCTTTTTCATGATATGGAATTGGTAGTTATGATCTTGTCTCATCGCTGCAACTCCAAAACGGGCTCGGCAGAGGCGAATGTCGAGTCATGCATCCTCCGAAACATGACCCGCCAAGCTGAGCTTCTTAACACCTTAACATGTATTGACTAAGGGGGTGAAAACTTACAGTATCTAATCAAGGTATATTAGTGTTTTATTTTTCATTCATCTTGAAAAAATGTGAGACTTTATTCCACTATTTTGTTTAGATCGTTGACAAAAAAATGACAAATCCATTTTAATCCCACTGTGTAAAACAATAAAATGAAGACATCCAAGGGGGGTGCAGTCTTTCTATAGGCACCGTACATTTTCTCCAGCTCAGGGTTACAGCTGTCTATTTGGTTTGCTAGCTATAGGTGGCTAGCTTGCAAGATCAAGCTTCTTGGCTACAGCAGAGAAAATCAATCCCCTCCTGGATCAAGTCTGAATAGCCTTTTGAGATAATTGTACAACTTTATGCACTGGGTTGTCTGTCCTTGCATTTAGTTTATTTTCGCTAGCGCTTGTTAGCTTTTAGCTTTTTATTTAGTTTAAGAAATGTGGGCACTGCTGGAAATACCGTATTCCCCAGTATGGTACAGGAGAATGGTATTGAAGGTTTGGAAATCTGGATACCACTCAAACTAGCCTACAGGCATGAATCAGATGGACACATAAAACTAACCAGCAGCCACCTCACCTGCTATCTCTGGATTATGCTTCTGACAGTACACCCTGTAACAAACACAGAGACACGGTCATAGAGACCCAGTCAATAACATGTTCATTAACTTTATCTATTAAATTGGTCAGTTGAGACCCATTGTCCTTTAAATATATTTCACAGTTGTTTAGGAAGAAAACGCGTTATGCCTTGCACTTACGTATACTTCCCTTCAATACGGTCTTCGACGTTGTGGGCCCCGTCTTCCACAGCACAGGGGTAATGGTAGGACTTCTGACAGCATTTCACCTCACACCCCACCGTGGCACCCTTCCTCTTACACCTGTAGCAAATCTGTGGGGGGGGGGGGGGGGGGGGGGGATACAGTTTGCTTGTATAGTGACATTAGGCCAACAAAACCATCAGACATTACTGAAACATAACACACACACACGACTTAATTACTTCAAACTTTGTTCAAACCATGATAGTGTTTGACTTAATTTGTTCAAACAACTAAGGAAAACATTAAAATAACCTCACCAGTCTGTTTCCCCTCCTCATCTCATTCTGGACATCTTTTACAGTGAAACCAAACAAGTCGTCAAGCTCTGGCGAGTTCTGGCAAATAACCCCAGATGAATAAAGCTGCAATTCAAACACATGGAAGAGTTAAAGGGGCAATCTGGGATTCAAACACCAAATGGCAGCCCCAAAAGTTTTATTTGATAAATATTATGCAACCAATCAAATTCATAGATGGAGCTATGGATGCATGGACTGGCCATTCATGGGATCAAAATGATAGTTTTAACCATGTTTTGAAGATATACAGTGTTTGTTTACAAATCGCATTGTTTATAAACAAAGAAATACAATGTTATTTGGGGTTCTGATGGGGTAAGATGGCTCATAAGGCATGTCAATTATATTATCATAATAGGAATATCAGTGTCCCCAAACGAACTGCATTCAGGATTTAAATGGGAAAGGAAACGACAAAGACTATCATATAAGGTAAGGTGTCATTCTGTAGTGTTCACTCCCTTTGAGTCAATAAACCAGGGGTTCTCAAACTTTTTGAGTCCAGGGAACCCTTTCGTGATATCAAATTCTTCAGGGACCCCCTCATAAATCAGAACACAACTCAAGTGAGATAAATAGCATACAAGAAGTTCTACTATGACTGTCAGTGCATGGCCGGACGAACCAAGTCTCGGGCCCTGGGAAGTAACATTTTAAAGGCCCATCTCTTGGCATTGTAGAGAAATTATTGCAGTTTAAGCTAATTTCCTGCAATTCTACACATTTTGTCATGGGGCAGAGAGATATTTTGTTGTTGCAGCTTTAAACCTAATATCCTGCAATTCTACACATTTTGCCATGAGGCAGAGAAAACTTTTCAGTTTTAAAGCTTACATTACAGTGCATTTATGTTAAAAAAAAATAAATACAATAACATTTTGGGGAATACAAGAATAATTGAGATGTCAAATGAATAAGTACTGTGGATACCAATATCCCTGTGAGCCTCCGGGCCCATGTTGCCCAGGGTTAATAACATCAATTGTATATTAATAATATTACATTGTATAACTCTAAACTTATTCCTAAAATCCCTTTGCCAAAATTCGTTTAATCTGTTAGTAATATAAATTTTTAAAAATGCAGTACCTCGGGTCTGAGAACCCCACTTTGAGAACCCCTGGCTGCAATAGACAAATCATAACACTAGGTAGGGTCAGAGCCCCACTGTTAACTGTGTCAATCGACAGCTGTTTACCACATGCTGTTGTCTACTAAATCTGCAAATTTGATTGACTCGTTTTAGTTCCTTTCCAAAAATTATCGTGGCTAGCCTAGCAGTGCCAAACTATTCCCCCAAAGCAAAATTACAGGTCACGGCAGAGCTTTTCGAATCTTACCAAGCAGTTCTGATGAGCGGTGACGGAATCTTTCGTCGATAGCGGTCCAGTTGTCAGATTTTCCTTGGAACTTTTACAAAGTACGCATCGAATTTTCCTACCATGTCGCTCGGGACCCATTTCTCCATGCGTTGTTATCTTTAGGAATTTGACAGAAAACCACAGCCTGCTAGAAATGTAAGTATGAGCGGATCGCGCTAACCTCCGTCCGTTCGCACCTTCGAATTTTTGTGCTGTTGGACATCCAGTTCGCTTCGTCCACACTAATACAGAAATCACGCGATATGAATCAGATAGTAGGGCGCCGCCTGGTTTAGTATTTGTTCAGAAGGGTCAACGTTTTGTATCGTAATTTACGAGTAGGCAAAAAGAATAATCCTGCTTCTGCTTCTATGGTATAATAGATTTAGCATACATTAAATGTGCATTCCGCCACCTGTAGGTGAATAATAAAGATCCAACAAAATTAAAATATTTGGGTAAAATAAATAAAATATCATACCAACTACCAAAAAATTATTAATTACTAAACAAAATCAATCTGCTTTTCTGTAAAAAACAAACAAAAAAAACTCATTCTAATCAGGTCCCAACACAGGCTCAGAAGCCTCTTCTGAGAGCGGGACATTTCCTAGCGACAAAAGTCCGTAGTGCTTCTGTAAAGTCTTGGGGCCCCAAAAACGTATCGGCTGCAGATATCAGGATATCTAGCTTCTTAGACTCTTAGACACTTGTGCTGTACAATTAATCACGGTGGCTATAAATTACACAAAATCCACCCTCTTCACAATGATTGTTTCGAGATCACCTGATTGACTTAAAACACTAGCAACTGGTTGCAATGTATCCACTGCCATATCTTCAACGCTGTTGTCTCTTGCCCCTTCGAACCTCTTCACCGCCTCCAAATAGGAGATCTGCTGCACAGCCCTGATCATAGACACCTCTACCTCCTTCACCCTAACAGGGCACTCATTGAAGTCCGGAGTATGATCCCCACCACAGTTGCAACATTTTCCATTCACATATTATTCAATATCATACTTCTCCTGTCTGCAAACATTTGACGCATGACCATATCCTTTACAATTTCCACACTGTAATGGTTTGGACACAGACAGTCTCACAGCATACTTCACATATCCAAGCTTCACATATTCAGGTAGAGTTACTCAAACAACAATAATATCCACAGGATTTTCTCCTTCCATCCATTTACCATACGGGTCAGGCGACATGCACTGACCACTCCTAGGATTTTCTGTCTAAGGTACTCATCATCTACATTACCGTTCAAAAGTTTGGGGTCACTTAGAAATGTCCTTGTTTTTGAAAGAAAAACACTTTTTTGCCATTTTAAAATAACATCAAATTGATCAGAAATACAGTGTAGACATTGTTAATGTTGTAAATGACTATTGTAGTTGGAAACGGCAGATTTTTAATGGAATATCTACATAGGCGTACAGAGGCCCATTATCAGCAACCATCACTCCTGTGTTCGAATGGCACGTTGTGTTAGCTAATCCAAGTTTATCATTTTAAAAGGCTAATTGATCATTAGAAAACCCTTTTGCAATCATGTTAGGACAGCTGAAAACTGTTGTTCTGATTAAAGAAGCAATAAAACTGTCCTTTAGATTAGTTGAGTATCTGGAGCATCAGCATTTGTGGGTTTGAATACAGGCTCAAAATGGCCAGTAACTAATAACTTTCTTCTGAAACTTGTCAGTCTATTCTTGTTCTGAGAAATGAAGGCTATTCCATGTGAGAAATTGCCAAGAAACTGAAGATTTCGTACAACGCTGTGTACTACTCCCTTCACAGAACAGTGCTAACTGGCTCTAACCAGAACAGAAAGAGGAGTGGGAGGCCCTGGTGCACATCTGAACAAGAGGACAAGTACATTAGAGTGTCTAGTTTGAGAAACAGACTCCTCACAAGTCCTCAACTGACAGCTTAATTAAATAGTACCCGCAAACACCAGTCTCAAAGTCAACAGTAAAGAGGCGACTCTGGGATGCTGGCCTTCTAAATGCCCCAAGATGGCATAGCAGTCAGACGTCCTTTGTCCTCGTCTTGTCGTGTCCCGTGTATATATTTACATCTTTCTTCGCATATCTTTTATATATTTTATTTTCAAAAACTAAACTTCAAAACACTATCCTACAACCCGCCTCACCAATTATTTTTAAAAAGTATTATTTACCTCAAATCTGAAATCCACAATAGAAGCTAGCCAGAAGCTAGCCAGAAGCTAGCCAGAAGCTAACCAGAAGCTTAACAGAAGCTAGCCAGAAGCTAATCAGAAGCTAGCCAGAAGCTAGCCAGAAGCTAATCAGAAGCTAGCCAGTTTACTGGCTAACGTTAGTATTCAGCTAACCACGGTTTGTGGTCATCAGCTATCCTTTAGCTCGAAAAGCTATCGCCAGTTTTGTACAACGCGACTCAGACCAGAACATACCGGACCTATTTTTCTTTCCATATCCCCGGATTTCAACCGCAAGCTCTGGACATTTACACCTGGATCTCGCAGCTAGCTAGTTGCTATCAGTGTGACTATTGGCTTACGTCGATCCCGGAGCAAACATAAATTATTCCAGAGCTAGCCAGCTGAAGAGTTCCATCAGCCACTCCTGGGCTACAATCACCTATCCGGAGCCGTTTTACTGCCGATGCGGAGCCCCACCGGGCCTTCACGACTGGACTACCGACGTTATCTGCCCGAGGGAGTTATCCAACTGGCCCCTCCGTCGCGACTTTACCTGAACGCCCATCTGCGGCCCGCTAATCGTTAGCTGTCTTATTGGCTGCTATCTGAATAGGTCTATCTATCGGACAATTTTTCTTGGGTCACTATAACTATATCTATTTTGCCAATTGGATTGATCCCCTCTACCACACGGAACCCCACTAATCTATCGTCGGAAACGCACGAGGTGGCTAAAATCAGACTTCCATCCTATGCTAGCTTGCTACCGATGGCTCAGCTAGCTGTCTGAATCGCCGTTACCCAGACCAACCTCACTACTCACTGGACCCTTATGATCACTCGACTAAGCATGCCTCTCCTTAATGTCAATATGCTTTGTCCATTGCTGTTGTGGTTGGTGTTTATTGGCTTATTTCACTGTAGAGCCTCTAGCCCTGCTCATTATACCTTATCCAACCTTTCAGTTCCACCACCCACACATGCGATGACATCACCTGGTTTCAATTATGTTTCTAGAGACAATATCTCTCTCATCATCACTCAATACCTAGGTTTAACTCCACTGTATTCACATCCTACCATACCTTTGTCTGTACATTATACCTTGGAGCTATTTTATCGCCCCCAGAAACCTCCTTTAACTCTCTGTTCCGGACGTTCTAGACGACCAATTCTCATAGCTTTTAGCCATACCCTTATCCTACTCCTCCTCTGTTCCTCTGGTGATGTAGAGGTGAATCCAGGCCCTGCAGTGCCTAGCTCCACTCCTATTCCCCAGGCGCTCTCTTTTGATGACTTCTGTAACCGTAATAGCTTTGGTTTCATACATGTTAACATTAGAAGCCTCCTCCCTACGTTTGTTTTATTCACTGCTTTAGCACACACTGCCAACCCGGATGTTCTAGCAGTGTCTGAATCCTGGCTTAGGAAGACCACCAAAACTTCTGAAATCTCCATTCCTAACTACAACATTTTCAGACAAGATAGAACGGCCAAAGGGGGCGGTGTTGCAATCTACTGCAGAGATAGCCTGCAGAGTTCTGTCCTACTATCCAGGTCTGTACCCAAGCAATTTTAACTTCTACTTTTAAAAATCCACCTCTCTAAAAACAAGTCTCTCACCGTTGCCGTCTGCTATAGACCACCCTCTGCCCCCAGCTGTGCTCTGAACACCATATGTGAACTGATTGCCCCCCATCTATCTTCAGAGCTCGTGCTGCTAGGCGACCTAAACTGGAACATGCTTAACACCCCAGCCATCCTACAATCTAAGCTTGATGCCCTCAATCTCACACAAATTATCAATGAACCTACCAGGTACCACCCCAAAGCCGTAAACACGGGCACCCTCATAAATATTATCCTAACCAACTTGCCCTCTAAATACAGCTCTGCTGTTTTCAACCAAGATCTTAGCGATCACTGCCTCATTGCCTGCATCCGTAATGGGTCAGCGGTCAAACGACCTTCACTCATCACTGTCAAACGCTCCCTGAAACACTTCAGCGAGCAGGCCTTTCTAATCGACCTGGCCGGGGTATCCTGGAAGGATATTGATCTCATCCCGTCAGTAGAGGATGCCTGGTTATTTTTTTTAAATGCCTTCCTCACCATCTTAAATAAGCATGCCCCATTCAAGAAATTTAGAACCAGGAACAGATATAGCCCTTGGTTCACTCCAGACCTGACTGCCCTTAACCAACACAAAAACATCCTATGGCGTTCTGCATTAGCATCGAACAGCCCCCGTGATATGCAATTTTTCAGGGAAGCTAGAAACCAATATACACAGGCAGTTAGAAAAGCCAAGGCTAGCTTTTTCAAGCAGAAATTTGCTTCCTGCAACACAAACTCAAAAAAGTTCTGGGACACTGTAAAGTCCATGGAGAATAAGAACACCTCCCAGCTGCCCACTGCACTGAGGACAGGAAACACTGTCACCACCGATAAATCCACTATAATTGAGAATTTCAATAAGCATTTTTCTACGGCTGGCCATGCTTTCCACCTGGCTACCCCTACCCCGGTCAACAGCACTGCACCCCCCACAGCAACTCGCCCAAACCTTCCCCATTTCTCCTTCTCCCAAATCCAGTCAGCTGATGTTCTAAAAGAGCTGCAAAATGGACCCTTTCTTTCTAAAATTATCTGCAGATAATTGCAACCCCTATTACTAGCCTGTTCAACCTCTCTTTCGTGTCGTCTGAGATTCCCAAAGATTGGAAAGCAGCTGCAGTCATCCCCCTCTTCAAAGGGGGGGACACTCTTGACCCAAACTTCTACAGACCTATATCTATCCTACCCTGCCTTTCTAAGGTCTTCGAAAGCCAAGTCAACAAACAGATTACCGACCATTTCGAATCCCACCATACCTTCTCCGCTATGCAATCTGGTTTCAGAGCTGGTCATGGGTGCACCTCAGCCACGCTCAAGGTCCTAAACGATATCCTAACCGCCATCGATAAGAAACAATACTGTGCAGCCGTATTCATTGACCTACAGTGTAAATTACCTATGCTTCCCAAAGAGCAAAAGCGTTTAAGTAACGCCCTTGCAAATGTCCCTTCCCTGTATCCCTAATAATTGTATAATTAATTATTTATCAAATTATTGCAACTGATGCCCTATTTGGGCTTGCCAGGAAAATATCATCTGGGACCAGCATTGAGGGTCCCAAACATGCTGGGCAGTTCTTTTCTGACCAAGACAAAGTCAACTGCTTTGTAGGAAGAGCATCCGAGACACCAACTGAGGTATACTGGATTTTGAAGAATGTGATGTATCTCACAATCAGTTAGTTTCACTAGCCCTCTTCTGTGTGACGTGTTTTTGTGTGTATAACCAACAGCTGGGCTAATGTTGGAGACATTAAAAGGTTTGATTAATATCAGGAGAAGCCATTTATCCTTGGTGATGCGATTAGATAATGTATTTAATCACCGACACCGATCACCGACAACGATGAGACAGCCTATAGGGAGAAGGTCAGAGACCTGACCATGTGGTGCAAGGACAACAACCTCTCCCTCAACGTGATCAAGACAAAGGAGATGATTGTGGACTACAGGAAAAGGAGGACCGAGCACGCACCCATTCTCATCGACGGGGCTGTAGTGGAGCAGGTTGAGAGCTTCAAGTTCCTTGGCGTCCACATCACCAACAAACTAACATGGTCCAAGCACACCAAGACAGTCGTGAAGATGGCACGACAAAAACTATTTCCCCTCAGGAGACTGAAAAGATTTGGCATGGGTCCTCAGATTCTCAAAAGGTTTTACAGCTGCACCATCGAGAGCATCCTGACGGCTTGCATCACTGCCTGGTATGGCAACTGCTCGGCCTCCGACCGCAAGGCACTACAGAGGGTAGTGCGTACGGCCCAGTACATCACCGGGGCCAAGCTTCCTGCATCCAGGACCTATATAACGGTACCGTAGCGCCAAGTCTAGGACCAAAAGGCTCCTCAACAGCTTCTACCCCCAAGCCAAGCTTCCTGCCACCCAAGCTTCCTGCCATCCAGGACCTCTATACCAGGCAGTGTCAGAGGAATGTCCTAAAAATTGTCAAAGACTCCAGCCACCCTAGTCATAGACTGTTCTCTCTGCTGCCACACGGCAAGCTGTACCGGAGTGCCAAGTCTAGGTCCAAGAGGCTTCTAAACAGCTTCTACCCCCAAGCCATAAGACTCCTGAACAGCTACTCAAAAATGCTACCCAGACTATTTGCATTCTCCCTCACCCCCTCCCCCTCTTCTACACTGCTGCTACTCTCTATTATTATCTATGCATAGTCACTTTAATAACTCTACCTACATGTAAATATTACCTCGACACCGGTGCCCCCACACATTGACTCTGTACCGGTACCCCCTGTATATAGCCCCACTATTGTTATTTACTGCTGCTCCTTTCTAGGACCCACGTTCCGCTAGTCGAACCCCTCGACAACATTCCGCTGAAAAGGCAGCGCGGGAAATTCAAAAATATTTTTTAGAAATATGTAACTTTCACACATTAACAAGTCCAATACAGCAAATGAAAGATAAATATCTTGTTAATCTACCCATCGTGTCCGATTTAAAAAATGCTTTACAGCGAAAACACAACATATGTTTATGTTAGATCAACGCCAAGTCCAAAAAACACAGCCATTTTCCCAGCCAAAGATAGGAGTCACAAAAAGCAGAAATAGAGATAAAATTAATCACTAACCTTTGATGATCTTCATCAGATGACACTCATAGGACATAATGTTACACCATACATGTATGTTTTGTTCGATAATGTGCATATTTATATCCAAAAATCTCAGTTTACATTGGTGCCATGTTCAGAAATGCCTCCAAAATATCCGAGAAATTGCAGAGCCACATCAAATAACAGAAATACTCATCATAAACTTTGATGAAAGATACATGTTTTACATAGAAATAACGATACACTTGTTCTTAATGCAACCGCTGTGTCAGATTTCAAAAAAACTTTACGGAAAAAGCAAACCATGCAATAATCTGAGACGGCGCTCAGATAGAAAACAAAATTCTCTGCCATGTTGGAGTCACAGAAATACGAAATTACATTATAAATATTCCCTTACCTTTGATGATCTTCATCAGAATGCACTCCCAGGAATCCTAGTTCCACAAATTGTTGTTTTGTTCGATAATGTCCATTATTTATGTCCAAGTAGCTACTTTTGTTAGCGCGTTTAGTACACATATCCAAAACGCTCGTGCAAGTCCAGGCGAACGTCGGACGAAAACTTAAAAAAGTTATATTACAGGTCGAATAAACTTGTCAAACTAACTATAGAATCAATCTTTAGGATGTTGTTATCCTAAATATTCAATAACGTTCCAACCGGAGAATTCCTTTGTGTCTGTAGAAGTAATGGAACGCAAGTCGATATAATTTGGAATGCGCGTGAGCAGGACCTGGCACTCTGCCAGACCACTGACTGAAACAGCTCCCATCCGGCTCCACATCATGGTAGAAGCTTCATTCAACGTTCTACAGACTGTTAACATCTAGTGGAAGGCGTAGGAAGTGCAAACAGATCCATATCCCACTGGGATTTCAATAGGCGTTGAGTTGAAAATCGACCAGCCTCAGAATTCCCACTTCCTGTTTGGGTTTTTGTCTGCCATATGAGTTCTGATATACTCACAGACATCATTCAAACAGTTTTAAAAACTTCAGAGTGTTTTCTATCCAATAGTAATAATAATATGCATATATTAGCATCTGGGACAGAGTAGGAGGCAGTTCACTTTGGGCACGCTATTCATCCAAAGTGAAAATGCTGCCACCTATCCCTAAAAAGTTAATTATTTGTTATTCTTATCGCTTACTTTTTTTGTGGTATTTTCTTAAAACTGCATTGTTGGTTAAGGGCTTGTAAGTAAGCATTTCACTGTTGTTTTTGGCGCATGTGACAAATACGATTTGATTGAATATTTAACCACCACCCTGTAGTAAGAGATTCATGAATCTTTTGATACGGTTTTATGAATGGCTTGAAACAGATCGCTCCATACCTGCTTTGTAATCATAAGTAATGTTTTACACAAAAATGCACCAAAAGAACTGCTCGTACACTAAATTAATTTGGCATTTTGATAAACAGTCCCGATCTGAAACACCATATTTGCAGTGCGAGCCTTTCATGCCTATGCTCATGATGCTGACTATCAGGTAACAAATATTTTTTTCTTTATCATTTATTCTGTTAAACACCACTTCTTTGTAGTTGTAGACAGTTACCCTGACAGTATTAAGAAACAGCTAGTTGTAATTTGTTCTAGTACCTTAATTAATCATCATCACCCATTGTAATGCTCATTATGGTTTCTGATTGTACTTTCCATTTCAGGCCACTGATGATACCAGGTATGTGACTGGTAGTGGGCTTGCTGACGGAGAACAGATGGAGGGGTTATGGTCCTACCTTTGAAAATGTGGGAAGATCACAAAAGAGATGACACCGTCTCATCGTATTGACATCCTCACTGATGCCCTCCTAAAACAATATATGAAATGTATCTTCACCTTCATATGTTATAGCACCGGCAAAAGAACTCTGTCGGTGGAAGGTCCTGAAGGAGGAAACCAAGGCAAAAGAGGAGTTGATGGTGCTGCTAAACAGCATTCCAGGTTAGATTCCATGTGTTTTGCTCATAATTTTTGTTTATACGTAATGATTATTTTCTACTAATTCAATCAGATGAATTAGAAGCAGGGCTACAGTAGCTGGAGGCTTTGTACTACAGAGCGCCTCTTTCTGGAATGGTTTGCCATTGTGAGAGAATCAGACTCGGTCCCAACCTACAAGTCTAGATGGAAGACATAACTTTTCTGTTAGTCCTATGATTGCGTGTAGTCTGGCCCACAACCCACCCCACCCATAAACCTTGACTTCCTAAAACATGAAAGCTATCTGACCCTAGAGTCTTGAAGTGTTTGCACCCTCTATAGCCATTATGATCTTTTCCCTTGACCCTGCTGGTCATCTACAGTGGGGAGAACAAGTATTTGATACACTGCCGATTTTGCAGGTTTTCCTACTTACAAAGCATGTAGAGGTCTGTAATTTTTATAATAGGTACACTTCAACTGTGAGAGACGGAATCTAAAACAAAAATCCAGAAAATCACATTGTATGATTTTTAAGTAATTAATTAGCATTTTATTGCATGACATAAGTATTTGATCACCTACCAACCAGTAAGAATTCCGGCTCTCACAGACCTGTTAGTTTTTCTTTAAGAAGCCCTCCTGTTCTCCACTCGTTACCTGTATAAAAGACACCTGTCAAAACACATTCAATCAAACAGACTCCAACCTCTCCACAATGGCCAAGACCAGAGAGCTGTGTAAGGACATCAGGGATAAAATTGTAGACGTGCACAAAGCTGGGATGGGCTACAGGACAATAGGCAAGCAGCTTGGTGAGAAGGCAACAACTGTTGGCGCAATTATTAGAAAATGGAAGAAGTTCAAGATGACGGTCAATCACCCTCGGTCTGGGGATCCATGCAATATCTCACCTCGTGGGGCATCAATGATCATGAGGAAGGTGAGGTATCAGCCCAGAACTACACGGCAGGACCTGGTCAATGACCTGAAGAGAGCTGGGACCACAGTCTCAAAGAAAACCATTAGTAACACACTACGCCGTCATGGATTAAAATCCTGCAGCGCACGCAAGTTCCTCCTGCTCAAGCCAGCGCATGTCCAGGCCCGTCTGAAGTTTGCCAATGACGATCTGGATGATCCAGAGGAGGAATGGGAGAAGGTCATGTGGTCTGATGAGACAAAAATAGAGCTTTTTGGTCTAAACTCCACTCGCCGTGTTTGGAGGAAGAAGAAGGATGAGTACGACCCCAAGAACACCATCCCAACCGTGAAGCATGGAGGTGGAAACAGCATTCTTTGGGGATGCTTTTCTGCAAAGGGGACAGGACGACTGCACCGTATTGAGGGGAGGATGGATGGGGCCATGTATCGCGAGATCTTGGCCAACAACCTCCTTCCCTCAGTAAGAGCATTGAAGATGGGTCGTGGCTGGGTCTTCCAGCATGACAACGACCCGAAACACACAGCCAGGGCAACTAAGGAGTGGCTCCGTAAGAAGCATCTCAAGGTCCTGGAGTGGCCTAGCCAGTCTCCAGACCTGAACCCAATAGAAAATCTTTGGAGGGAGCTGAAAGTCCGTATTGCCCAGCGACAGCCCCGAAACCTAAAGGATCTGGAGAAGGTCTGTATGGAGGAGTGGGCCAAAATCCCTGCTGCAGTGTGTGCAAACCTGGTCAAGAACTACAGGAAACGTATGATCTCTGTAATTGCAAACAAAGGTTTCTGTACCAAATATTAAGTTCTGCTTTTCTGATGTATCAAATACTTATGTCATGCAATAAAATGCTAATTAATTACTTAAAAATCATACAATGTGATTTTCTGGATTTTTGTTTTAGATTCCGTCTCTCACAGTTGAAGTGTACCTATGATAAAAAAATTACAGACCTCTACATGCTTTGTAAGTAGGAAAACCTGCAAAATCGGCAGTGTATCAAATACTTGTTCTCCCCACTGTATCTGCGTTTGAACGTGTTTTTGTGTGCTCTATCCTGTTCTGGTTATCCATCAGTCTGATAAGCATGCACACCATGAACCGCTTTTATTGTGCTTCTGCCTCTACATTGCTTGCTCTTTGGGGTTTTAGTTAGGGTATCTGTAAAGCACTTTGTGATGCTGTTTTACAACTGCTGATGTATAAAGGGCTTTATAAAAATACATTTGATTGATTCGATGATGAAATCCTTGCTGTGGTTTCACTGACAATTCAATATTTTAGTCAAATTCCTAACATTTTCAATAAGAGATTTTTCTGTAGCTTGTGAGTTGCACATGTAGAACTCAGCACAAAACTGGCAGTGTGGTTTTATTTGTTTTGCAATAGATTTAATTGGGCTCCTGTCGTAGGCAGCACATAATCGGACATGGAAGTTTGGACCCGTCAGATAAAGAAGACCCTCATAAACAAGAAGACGTTGTCCCTTACCCGACAGGAGAGAGATGTGGAAACTCTGGCAGAGTAACAGCGAGTCGCGTTATTAGTTGCTACATCTCTGACCTTAGGTTTTACCCCATCTCTAAACAGCCCTTTCTGTCTGGCTTAGCCCTACCAGTCATGACTGACACGTTCCTATAACCTACTGTGTCCTGTATCCTGGTCCCACCATCTCCTGGATCTGCTTAGCTACTCCCTGTTACTTTATACTCTTATCACCACCTCCTGCCCTCACTTGTTCTTTTCCACTACATATCCCAGAGACTGAGTGCCCCTCTCCCCTGCTTAATCTATTTTACATGAAGTCTTCTAACCTGTGTGCCAACACTTCATGCTGCATAATCCACTCTACACTCAAATCTACACTCAAATGGATTTTGCCTTCATAACTGGTTAGTTTTATGTGGAGATGCTTTCATACTGTTATATATTTGCTCATATATTTGTATAATATTTTCTAGATCTGAGGTGATGTCCCCGTCAGTCACTGATGATAGGAACACTCAGTTGACTACTCGGCTTGAAAAGTAAATCACTTTTTTAGGATGTTGTCTCCATCATATTTGTCACACTGTATTGGGGCTAGTTAATATAGGTTTTAAACCTTTTAACATATATTTTCACATTTCAGCCTGGAGAAAAGGTTGAAGGGCATGGAGAAGAGAAACTGGATTGTACGCTGGTCTCTTCAACACTGTGCAGCAATTTTGTAAAGTCTGCAGACTAAGAAGACTCACTGTCCTGGAGCGCTCTTTCTATTGTGGCCTGGTCAGAAAGTATGCAGGTACTGCAGCCAATTCAGTGTCGTCACACCCTGAGATATCACTGCTGTTGCTATCTAAGTCTCATTCACCCAGGTGTTTTGAACTTCAAGATTTTCATTTTAAAATTTAAAAAAGAAGGATGGACAAACCATTGCTGTGTGGCTCTCCAGAAAAATCAAGCAGACATCGGAGAGAGAAAAAACAGCAGATCACCGCCTACAATGGAAGAAACAAGTCACCTCAATTCCCTCCAAGACTGGAGTATGTGGATGTTCTCTAGCAAGACCATCCAGTCTGGTCCCAGGTGTACAACAGCTGGGGTGGCAGTCTGCTCTGGGCAAAGCAGGGTGCAGTAATTCTGCATAACATGTGCCGTAGGACAGCAGAGGAGAGGCACCTTTATACAGGCAGACCTACACAATAGCCTTTTGTATTGCCAGAGAGAGCTGGGGCTTTTGGAAGAGGTCCTTGTTTCTCTTGGGCAGTGTGAGGCCGAGCCAACATGCTTTCACCTGGGTGCCTCTGTGCTGTTATAATAAAATGCAGAACATATTAAAGCTCCAGCAAGCATTTTCAATGTTGGCTGGTGATGGCTCAGTCAGCACAGATGTAGAGAAGGACAGTAAATCGGAGGACAGTAATTCAGAAGATGAAAGTGGTTGAGGTGTGTGTGGATTCACCTGGTCAGTCTATTGTATGTCATGGAAAGAGTGGACACAAAAATATTGCTCCACCAACGCAGCTTTTTATCTTGTAGAATATTGAAAAAGGTGCTCTTATATCCTATGAATTATCTGCATTGTGTCACAACCAGAGGGGCAGTGAGGGGTGTTTTGAATCTAGCTTTTACCGGGCAATATGAAACTAGAGGCAAAACACAAATAGGTACTGGAAAAAGTTTAAACAGAAGAATCACCATTATTATCACAACAGCAGAGGATGGATTGATAGGAATGACTCATGTCCCCGGTTTGTTCTACAGTGTGAGGTTAGGAACCTTCGACCTGACAGCAGCAGTTGGTATTGGTCATATAGTGTGGGTGTCTTAGTAAAATTGTCTGGATGGTTCTTGATTTGTAGATTGATGGGATGCTTTCAGACTTGACGCTGCCAAGCCATACCGCCCAAGGAAGCAGAAGGTTAGGATGTTTTCAATTAATGTCTTATTTAAAAGGTGAAATATCAGTAAAGCCATAGGAAGTTTCTTAAGTAATCCTAAACCAAATGTTTTGCCAAAACACAGGAGATATTACAAAAAGACAAAAACATTTCTTAAGTTCACAGAATACAAAACAGAACATGAATGACCTTCACACCCTGATCTGTTTCACCTGTCTTCACCCCCCTCCAGGTGTCACCCATCTTCCCCGTTATCCCCTGTGTATTTATACCCATGTTCTCTGTTTGTCTGTTGCCAGTTTGTTTTGTGATACCTACCAGCGTTTGTTCCCCTGCTCCTGTATGTTCTTGCTCCTGTTTTCTAGTCTTTCCCGGTTTTGACCGTTTTGCCTGCCCTGACCCTGAGCCTGCCTGCCGTTCTGTACCTTACCCCACCTTACTGGATTATTGACCCCTGCCTGCCCCGAGCCTGCCTGCCATTCTATACCTTGCCACACCTCACTGGATTATTGACCCCTGCCTGCCCCGAGCCTGCCTGCCATTCTATACCTTGCCCCACCTCACTGGATTATTGACCCCTGCCTGCCCTGACCCTGCCTGCTGTTCTATACCTTGCCCCACCTCACTGGATTATTGACCCCTGCCTGCCCTAACACTGAGACTGCCTGCCGTTCTGGACCTTTTGCACCCTCTCTGGATTACTGACCTCTGCCTTTGACCTGTCGTTTGCCTGCCCCTGTACTAGAAATACACTTTTGTTTCTTCGACACTGTCTGTATCTGGGTCATACCTGAAACCTGATATGACCCTCACCTCCACCACCTCCGACAGTCCAGTTTTGGTGGGTGCCTTAGCCAGCAGAGGCAACCCTCTCCTGATTATCCCCTGGTTAAATAAGGCTTTCAAAACCTCTCTTTGATCAGAAGAAATTGATGATCTTCTTTGTCCTAAGAACAGAATGACACTTGTTAAGACATATCATAATCCAGTGTTATATATGGCTCAGTATACATAACAGATTTCATATAAGTGAACCATAATCACTAAGGCATAATACAAGATGACACGCAAGGTAAACCCTATGGTAGATGATACTGATGTCACATTATTCACATCCAGGATGCAATAAGCCATGTTTCAGTATAAGCTTTGTGCCTTTAGCCATTAACACACTGAGAACCTACTCCACTGATTATTGCTAGGACTTACGAGTGAGGTTGTTTCCATGATATGTTGGCTGATGCGGTACACTATTGTTATGTTACTGTGTTGTGTTGCTATTAATATGGGGATTTTGCTTCAGTTTGTAACTAACTTTGTAACAATGGGCTGTAAAATCAGAACAAACTTTATTCACCAAGAACATTTACATGTACCAGGAATTTGACCTGGTGACGATATACAGTATATGGAGTATAAGAATATTATAACAATATTACAAGGGCTCATGTATTCAAGTATGCTGTGCTGGAGTATGGTGATGTTCAGCTTGTCAGTTGCACCAAAGAGTTAGAGAAGGAGCTTGAGCGAGTACAATGCAGATGGCTATATTTTGCCAACCTGCTCCCCAACTCTATCCTCACGTTTTTGGCCAGGGATGGTGACTTTAACGGAATGTAGATAGTAAGCCACAATTTTACTCCTCAAAGGCTGTGTTTCAAACTCATAAAATACACACCCTCGTCCACTTACCCTCACCTTATGCCCTTGGGGGAATCCCCGCGGCCATATTTGTGGTCTGTCCAAATGATTAGCCAAGCAAGGGAAGTTTGCAATGTAAAACCCCTCAGCCCCCGTTTTTAATGGATACAAGCTGTGATATCTGTTTTTTATTTTTAATAAATTTGCAAACAATTCTACAAACCTGTTTTTGCTTTGTCATTATGGGGTATTGTGTGTAGAATGATGAGGAGGGGAAAAAACGATTGAATCCATTTTAGAATAAGGCTGTAACCTAACATAATGTGGGAATAGTAAAGGGGTCTGAATACTTTCCGAATGCACTGTGTGTGTGTGTATATATGTTATTTTGACATGAATACGTGTCACATCAGTTTGCAAAAAAAATGTATTACTGAAAAAATGTATTACTGAGTTAATAAAGCCGCATACAAACATGGTCTCTTTTTTTACTTTCTTGAGTAAGGCAGCGCCAAAATGCAGGTGCTTCAGCCCAGCTCAGTGCTTTCTGTAGTGGTGGGGCAGCAAGCGGAAAATACGGAGCGTAGGGGTTGGTAATGTTCTCTAGTTGCGCCGTGATTGGCTCAGTGTTCTGTCACTCATGGGGACACTACTTCACCACAAAATATATGGGGAGAGCTCGAAAATTCAAGCCCCTTGGGTGCTGCCATAGAGATACATTAGAAGTGCCCATCCAAGAAGGTTCAAGGTCATTGGCCACAGATAAAATGACGTCAAATCACGTTATATCTACAGTAGCTTTGATTGGACTGACCATATACATCATACTTTCAAAATCTTAGCTAGCAAGCTAGCAATCATCATCATGAATCAAGATGACAATCTACTGGCAAATCCTTGTCATATGAAGAGAAATTATATATAAAACGTATCGGTGTTCATCGACATTTGGACATAAACATTACACAAGTTGTAAATTGAATATTCAACACTGAGTGGTTTGGATGGAATCAGTGGCTAACTGCAAGCATTGCAAAGCAATCACCAGCCTGCTATTCAGTGGAGTGGATGTGTGGTCCAACTCTGGGTGTAAGGGTCTCTTTTCCAACCTTAAGAGGATAAACATTCAACATTGGCCATGCTGTCAATCCAGCATGACTTCTGCTGCTTTTGGAACTGGGAAATCTCAGACCTTTTATTTTGTTTATTTAACTAGGTAGGCCAGTTGAGAACAAGTTCTCTTCGGTGAAACTTCAGTGAGTTCAAGACAATTGGGAACTCTGGAGGGGGAAATGAGCTCCGACTGGGAAAATTAGTTTTGAACGGTCATCCAACTCTGAATTTTGAGTTGGGAACTTGGGCCTCTTTCTAGAGCTCCAGAGTTCCCAGTTGTCTTGAAAGCACAATAAACCCAGAGAATGCCAGACTTTGATGACACAATTTGCCCACGAAGGATCGTCGCTCCATCTTCCTGTTCAAGTGAGCACAACAAGGTCCAAAAATCTTGTATGCTACTGCATAAATTATGTAATATGCCAGGGAGATACAGTGCCTTGCAAAAGTATTCATCCCCCTTGGCGTTTTTCCTTTTTTGTTGCATTACAACCTGTCATTTAAATAGATTTTTTTATTTAGATTTCATGTAATGGACATACACAAAATAGTCCAAATTGGTGAAGTTGAAACGATTAAAAAAAATCAAAAATTAAAAAGAATTAAAAACGGAAATTTGGTGCATGCATATGTATTCAACACTTTGCTATGAAGCCCCTAAATAAGATCTGGTGCAACCAATTACCTTCAGAAGTCACATTAATTAGTTAAATGAAGTCCACCTGTGTCACATGATCTGTCACATGATCTCAGTATATATACACCTGTTCTGAAAGGTCCCAGAGTCTGCAACACCACTAAGCAAGGGACACCACCAAGCAAGTGGTACCACCAAGCAAGTGGTACCATGAAGTCCAAGGAGCTCTCCAAACAGGTCAGGGACAAAGTTGTGGAGAAGTACAGATCAGGTTTGGGTTATAAAAAAATATCAGAAACTTTGAACATCCCACGGAGCACCATTAAATCCATTATTAAAAAATGGAAAGAAAATGGCACCACAACAAACCTGCCAAGAGAGCGCCGCCCATCAAAACTCACAGACCATGCAAGGAGGGCGTTAATTAGAGAGGCATCAAAGAGACCAAAGACAACCCGGAAAGAGCTGCAAAGCTCCACAGCGGAGATTGGAGTATCTGTCCATAGGACCACATTAAGCCGTACACTCCACAGAGCTGGGCTTTACGGAAGAGTGGCCAGGAAAAAAAGCCATTGCTTAAAGAAAAAAATAAGAAAACACGTTTGGTGTTCGCCAAAAGGCATGTGAGAGACTCCCCAAACATATGGAAGAAGGTATTCTGGTCAGATGAGACTAAAATTGAACTTTTTGGCCATCAAGAAAAACGCTATGTCTGGTGCAATTCCAACACCTCATCACCCCGAGGAAGAGCATCCCCACAGTGAAGCATGGTGGTGGCAGCATCATGCTGTGGGGATGTTTTTCATCGGCAGGGACTGGGAAACTGGTCAGAATTGAAGGAATGATGGATGGTGCTAAATACAGGGAAATTCTTGAGGGAAACCTGTTTCAGTCTTCCAGAGATTTGAGACTGGGACGGAGGTTCACCTTCCAGCAGGACAATGACCCTAAGCATACTGCTAAAGCAACACTTAAGTGGCTTTGGGGGAAACATTTAAATGTCTTGGAATGGCTTAGTCAAAGCCCAGACCTCAATCCAATTGAGAAACTGTGGTATGACTTAAAGATTGCTTTACGCCAGCGGAACCCATCCTACTTGAAATGGCTGGAGCAGTTTTGCCTTGAAGAATGGGTAAAAATCCCAGTGGCTAGATGTGCCAAGCTTATAAAGACATACCCCAAGAGACTTGCAGCTGTAATTGCTGCAAAAGGTGGCTCTACAAAGTATTGACTTTGGGGGGGTGAATAGTTATGCACGCTCAAGTTTTGTTTTGTTGTCTTATTTCTTGTTTGTTTCACAATAAAAACATATTTTGCATCTTCAAAGTGGTAGGCATGTTGTGTAAATCAAATGATACAAACCCGCCAAAAAAATCCATTTTTAATTCCGGTTGTAAGGCCCCAAATAGGAAAAATGCCAAGGGGGGTAAAATCTTTTGCAAGCCAGTGTATGTATAGTTGAAGTCAGGAGTTTACATACACCTTAGACAAATACATTTAAACTCAGTTTTTCACAATTCCTGACATTTAATCCTAGTAAGAATCCCATGTCTTAGGTCAGTTAGGGTCACCACTTTATTTGAAGAATGTGAAATGTCAGAATAATAGTAGAGAGAATGATTTATTTCAGCTTTTATTTCATTCATCACACACCCAGTGGGTCAGAAGTTTACATACACTCAATTAGTATTTGGTAGCATTTCCTTTAAATTGTTTAACTTGGGTCAAACATTTTGGGTAGCCTTCCACAAGCTTCCCACAATAAATTGGGTGAATATTGGCCCATTCCTCCTGACAGAGCTAGTGTAACTGAATCAGGTTTGTAGGCCTCCTTGCTCGCACACGCTTTTTCAGTTCTGCCCACAAATTTTCTATAGGATTGAGGTCAGGGTTTTGTGATGGTTACTCAAATACCTTGACTTTGTTGTCCTTAAGCCATTTTGCGACAACTTTGGAAGTATGCTTGGGGTCATTGTCCATTTGGAAGACCCATTTGCAACCAAACTTCAACTTCCTGACTGATGTCTTGAGATGTTGCTTCATTATATCCACATAATTTTCCTCTCTCATGATGCCATCTATTTTGTGAAGTGCACCAGTCCCTCCTGCAGCAAAGCACCCCCACAACATGATGCTGCCACCCCCGTGCTTCACGGTTGGGATGGTGTTCTTCAGCTTGCAAGCATCCCCCTTTTTCCTCCAAAATATAACGATGGTCATTATGGCCAAACAGTTCCATTTTTGTGGATATAGATACTTTTTTACCTGTTTCCTCCAGCATCTTCACAAGGTCCTTTGCTGTTGTTCTGGGATTGACTTTCACTTTTCGCAAAGTGTCCAAGCTTTGAGTTTCCTGCCCCTCAAGTAGGTCCAGTGTATCTAGCGTCCTTGGTAGGTTTAAAGTCTCTATCCTTCCCAGTAGGGTTACAGTTCCCCTCCTTCCCTGTAGGGTCAGAGTTCCCTTCCTTCCCTGTAGGGTCAGAGTTCCCTTCCTTCCCTGTAGGATCAGAGTTCCCTTCCTTCCCAGTAGGGTCAGAGTTCCCTGCCTTCCCAGTAGGCAAAGTATGTCCTGACCTTCAAGTAGGTCTAGTATGTCCTGCCCTGCATGAACCGCAGATCCCTTCCTATTGGGTATGCAGCATCCTAGCCCGCCAGGCTTAGAGCTGCCTGCCATGCTAGGCCATAAGTTAGCTGCCCCGTCTGCAATCTCCTGCCCTACTCAGATCCCAGCCCCCTGTGTTAGTTGTTAGGCAGTTGCCTATACCACCAGATTTAGAGCCTCCTGCCTTACTAGGCTCCAAGTTCATTGTACTAGGCTTGCAGTCTCTAGACATAGTCAGCCCACATCTCCTTAGCTCACAAGGCTTAGAGCCTCCTGCACTGTTAATCCACAAGTTACCTGTGCTAGGTTCTCAGTCATCAGCCCTTGTCTGCCCTCAGTCCCAAGCACTAGGTCATTGGTCTCCAGTTGCACTAGGTCATTGGTCTCCAGTTGCACTAGGTCATTGGTCTCCAGCTGCACTAGGTCATTGGTCCCCAGCTGCACTAGGTCATTGGTCCCCAGCTGCACTAGGTCATTGGTCCCCAGCTGCACTAGGTCATTGGTCCCCAGCTGGACTAGGTCTGTTGTCTCCAGCATTGTCACCCCTCAGTCCCTAGCCCAGGTGCGTCATCGGGCTCCTGCCCCTCTAGACTCGGGTGTACCAGTTTCTCTAGTAGGACCAGAGCTCTACTATTTTCCAAGACCAGTTTAACTGTCAGGTTCAGAGTCAGTTCTCCCTGTCAGGTTCAGAGTCAGATCTCCCTGTCAGGTTCAGAGTCAGATCTCCCTGTCAGGTTCAGAGTCAGATCTCCCTGTCAGGTCCAAAGTTATCAGCACTAGGCTCCGAGCCTTCAGCCGTTCTAGTTTCGCTGTGTCCAGCTCTAGTCAGCCCTCAGTCCACTGCTCTGCCAGGCTATAGGTTCTCTGCCCCACTAGGTCTGCATCATCTGCCCTCAGTTGGTCGGCAGCTCCCAGCCTCAGTCAGCAAGCAGTCAGCTCTCTCAGTGCTACATGCCAAACCACATGCCCTAGTTCTGGGCCATGGGTCTCCCGTCCCGCTAGACCCGGAGGTATCTGCTCCTGTAGATGTGCAGTTAGACAGTTCGCAGCTCTCAGTCTGCACCCAGTAGCCTATAATCGCAGTAGACAATATGTTCCCTGCTTGGCTAGGTTTGCAGCCTCCCACCATGCCTGGCTTGCAGTCCTCAAATTTAGTAGTGTGTTCCAAGTCACCTGCCCTGCTTGGCCCTCAGCTCCCTGACCTGGGGGAACCACCATTCCCTGACCCGTGGCAGCCTGCTATCGCTAGTTCTGGGGGGCCGCCCGCCTCCTGCTTTGAACAACCCTTCCCACATGGAGACCACCTGACCTCGTCTCTGGGGCCCAGCTGGCCCCTGCCTCCAGATCCCTGATGATCCTCGCCCGGGGGTCCACACATGCTCCACCATGAGAGTCATCACTTTCAGCAGTGTTGAAAGAGTCAGCCAGTGAGCAGCCAACGAGAGTTGTGGCCGCTATGCCACATTCCTAACCCGCAGTAGGCGAGCCACCTGCTTCAGCCGTTGCCAGCCTCCAGCATTGCACTCAGCATCTAAGGATGGGGCCCAGGTTCCCTGTACCAGCTGAGTTAGAGAGCCCTCCCCCACCCACATAGCGTTCCACGGCGCTGCCCAGGACTGTCTCCGCATATCCGTGCAACCCTTCGCGGGGCGGCACCTAAGCCCTGCCTGTCCTGCAGGGTAGGATTAGGCCCGCTAGGAATAAGCTTCCCCTCGAGGCCTGTGGCTTTTCAGTGACTTTGGCCCTTAAAATACTGTGGCCCTCAAAGACTGTGGCATTTATGTTAGAGGCCTTATCGTAGATGTTAATATTTCCATAAGATATATTGGGCTGGTTGTAAAAAAGACCATCCTGCTCCTCTCCTCTCCATGTAACTTTCCTTCACAGTCCCTTAAGTCCCGTTAGTTTGGCTGCTAAGCCTATCTTAGTTATCCCTCACCCATCATAGCCCTGCAATTCCCAACCAATCAGAGTGCTTGGAAATGGATATCTGGACACTGCACCCGCCCACTCAGGTCAGAGCGTTGTCGTCGTCCGAAGGGAGAAGATGCATGTTTCTGAGGACCTGTTATTGTCGACTTTAACACGAATGTCTGAATGTTGTGTGTGCATAGAATTTTAAGTTGCGGCAGGGTTTTATTGTGGATTTTACATGCTGTGTAATAATAGGTAATTACCACTAATTACTTCATGTTACTTTGATGATAAGTTTCAGCCATATGTCCTACTGTATGCCTATTAGTATTCTTTAATGTTACAATTGCCAATACTGATTTGCGTATTGATTATTATATGGCATTAGGGAATAATACTACATAAGTGTTATTGCATTGGTTGCACGAGTACTTTTGTAGAAGTGGTTTAATTGTTTTATTGATAAACATAGTATTTTTCATGCACACGCTACCAGAGCTGTGGAGGAAATGATTTAATGACTTATTAATTGGACATACTATGCTGTGTTTACTTGGAGAATTGTCCATTGTTATATGTTAGTATTTTTCTGATACAGGCTTGTCTTGTGTGACGTAGTCATGGGTCTGGGAGTACAGATAAGAGCCGTTTGTGTGCGACTGCAGTATGTGACATCCTGTTTAAACAATCTACAGGAACTTCAATGTGTGGAAGCATGCAGGAGGGACGGACAATGGTGGCAACGTCAGCTATCTTAATCTGCACAGACAAGCGTATTCATCTTTTACACTCCATGTCCCGTCCCTGTTTCCGCCTATCTGCTAAACTGCCACGAGAGACAACTCTGTTCTTTGGGCTTCCCTAATGATGCACTGTTGAATGGTTGTTATTGATTGCTTCATTTTTGCAAATCTTAATAAATAATAAAGGTGTTTGGAAGAATATGCCAGAATTGGACAAGAACCTGACACCCTCAGCACACAGGGGGAGAAACACCTACCTGGAGGTGACAGCATTCCCTCATCCATATGCCCCCCTAGACACAACTACAAAAATATAACCAACAAAAATGGGTCACACCTCCTGCAGCTCTGTCGGACGCTGGGTATGTACATAGTCAATGGTAGGCTTGGAGGGGACTCCTTTGGTAGGTACACCTATAGCTCATCTCTTAGCAGTAGTACTGTAAACTACTTTATCACTGACCTCAACCCAGAGTCTCTCAGAGCGTTCACAGTCAGTCAGTCCACT
Source organism: Salvelinus alpinus (assembly GCF_045679555.1). Classification (NCBI taxonomy): domain Eukaryota; kingdom Metazoa; phylum Chordata; class Actinopteri; order Salmoniformes; family Salmonidae; genus Salvelinus; species Salvelinus alpinus. The sequence goes on along the minus strand of NC_092099.1, from coordinate 25,588,381 downwards.
GACACCCCTATCAGATCACAGCAAAATCACAATCTACTTGAACAAAGCTCTGCTCAATCATGAGGCATCAAAACCAAAGTAACTGAATAATATTAAGAAATGCTATAGATATCAACTATTAAAGACTACCGGAACCCACTGGATTCTCCAATTGCATTGAATGAACTACAGAACAAAATACCAACCCTCCCCCAAAGGCCTGTAAGGATGATGGTATCCTAAATGAAATGATAAAACATACAGACCACAAATTCCAATTGGCTATACTAAAACTCTTAAATCTTCAGCTCTGGCATTTTCCCCAATATTTGGAACCAAGGACTGATTACCCGAATCCACAAAAATGGAGACAAATTTGACCCTAATAACTACCTGGGGATATGCGTCAACAGCAACCTTGGGAAAATCCTCAGCATTATAATTAACAGCAGACTCATATTTCTTCAGCAAAAACAATGTACGGAGAAAATGTCAAATAGACTTTTTACCAAATTACCATACGACAGACCACGTATCCACCCTGCACACCATAATTGACAAACAAACAAACCAAAACAAAGGCAAAGTCTTCTCATGCTTTGTTGATTTAAAAAAAGCTTTGACTCAATTTGGCTTGAGGGTCTGCTATACAAATGGGTGGTGTTGGGGAAAAACATACAACATTATAAAATCAATGTACACAAACAACAAGTGTACGGTTAAAATTGGCAAAAACACACACATTTCTTTCCACAGGGCCGTGGGGTGAGACAGGGATGCAGCTTAAGCCCCACCCTCTTCAACATATATATCAACTAATTGGCAAGGGCACTAGAACAGTCTGCAGCACCCGGCCTCACCCTACTAGAATCTGAAGTCAAATGTCTACTGTTTGCTGATAATCTGGTGCTTCTGTCCCCAACTAAGGAGGGCCTACAACAGCACCTACATCTTCTGCACAGATTCTGTCAGACCTGGGCCTTGACAGTAAATCTCAGTAAGACAAAAATAATGATGTTCCAAAAAGCCAGGACCACAAATACAAATTCCATCTAGACACTGTTGTCCTACAGCACACAAAAACTATACATACTTCGGCCTAAACATCAGCGCCACAGTTAACTTCCACAAAGCTGTGAACGATCTGAGAGACAAGGCAAGAAGGGCCTTCTATGCCATCAAAGGGAACATAAAATACAAAATACCAAATTAGGATCTGACTAAAAATACTTGAATCAGTTATAGAACCTATTGCCCTTTATGGCTGTGAGGTCTGCTCACCAACCAAGAATTCACAAAACGGGACAAACACCAAATTGAGACTGCATGCAGAATTCTGCTAAAATATCCTCAGTGTACAATGTAAAACACCAAATAATGCATGCAGAGCAGAATTAGGCCAATGCCCGCTAATGATCAAAATCCAGAAAACAGGTGTTAAATTCTACAACCACCTAAAAATAAGCGATTCCCAAACCTTCCATAACAACACCATCACCTACAGAGAAATTAACCTGGAGAAGAGCCCCCTAAGCAAGCTGGTCCTGGGACTCTGTTCACAAACACAAACAGACCCCACAGAGCTCCAGGACAGCAACACAATTAAACCCAACCAAATCATGAAAAAACAAAAAGATAATTACTTGACACATTGGAAAGAATTTACAAGAAAACAGAGCAAACTAGAATGCTATTTTGCCCTAAACAGAGAGTACACAGTGGCGGAATACCTGACCACTGTGACTGACCCAAAATGAGGGAAAGCTTTGACTATGTACAGACTCAGTGAGCATAGCCTTGCTGTTGAGAAAGGCCGCTGTAGGCAGACCTGGACCTCAAGAGAAGACAGGCTATATCCACACTGCCCACAAAGTGGTGGAAACTGAACTGGACTTCCTAACCTCCTGCCAAATGTATGACCATATTAGAGACACATATTTCCCTCACATTACACAGACCCACAAAGAATTGAAAACAAATCAAATTTTGATAAACTTCCATATCTACTGGGTGAAATACCGAAGTGTGCCATCACAGCAGCCAGATTTGTGACCTGTTGCCACAAGAAAAGGGCAACAAATGAAGAACAAACACCATTGTAAATGCAACCTATATTTATGTTTATTTATTTTCCCTTTTGTTCTTTAACTATTTGCACATTGTTACAACACTGTATATAGACATAATATGACATTTTAAATGTGTTTATTCTTTTTGAACTTTTGTGAGTGTAATGTTTACTGTACATTTTTTATTGTTTATTTCACTTGCTTTGGCAATGTAAACATATGGTTTCCATGCCAATAAAGTCCTTAAATTGAATTGAAATTGGGAGAGAGAGAGACCATATTAGAGACAGATATTTCCCTCAGATGACACATATCCACAAAGAATTCGAAAAACAAACCCAATTTTTAATAAACTCCTATATCTATTGAGTGAAATACCAGTGTGCCACAGCAGCAAGATTTGCGACCTGTTGCCACAAGAAAAGGGCAACCAGTGAAGAACAAACACCATTGTAAATATAACCCATAGTTATGTTAATTTATTTTCCATTTTGTACTTGAACTATTAGCAAGACATTTGAAATGTCTTTATTCTTTTTGAACTTTTGTGAATGTCATTTTTACTGTAAAAAAAGATTGTTAATTTCACTTTTGTTTATTATCAATTTCACTTGCTTTGGCAATGTAAACATATGTTTCCCATGCCAATAAAGCCCCTTAAATTGAATTGAATATAGCAATGTAATGCCCGATCGTTGATGACGTGTCGCACAACCATTAGTTGATGCAATGCAACGTCTTTAACGTCATCAGGCAGGGACACCATCAGTGTGTGGCTAGAATCTAGCTAGATGATATATTCAACCTTAGCCTTGCATGGCCATTATTCCAAAATCTTGCCGGAAGTCTGGAGAAATGCAATATAGGATTCTGAGTTTCAATGGGTGTAGGTTTTTGTTCAAACCCTTATCTAGGGCACCTAACTAACTGGTCGATAAACTTACTTATGTTAGTTACTATGGTGGTTGGATCGAAAACCCAGACGAGGTGGTAGCTCTCCGGTAACAGACCGAGGTAAAGACAGTATAAAGTTGGATATTCGACGGATATTCGCGCTTTCAAACCTCAATAGCTTTCAAACCACTTGAGCCACAGACTCCAAATAAGTGTCATGATGTTGGAAAAATTGCGCACAACATTACACAGGTCTTATTTTCACGATTTTGACATTAATTCGCTTTCCAAAGCTAATAAACTTGTGGAAATGTGATCAGTATTTTGTATTCCAAGTTGAATTAGTTAGGGAGCAAAGTACAAACTGTTTTTACATTCAAATGTCAATAGCTCCTTGGTCATGTGACCTACTGACTTCAAAGTTCAGAATGTCCATTGACTACCCTTCTATATTGCACACCCTTTAGTTTGTCAATTTTCATCTCACAAGATTTTACATGCATTTTTCTAACTAAAGTTTCAATAGCTCCTTGGTCATGTGACTTGGTGACTTCAAACAAGTTTCAGAATGTCCACTCAGTGGCCCTACACATTGCACACCCTTTAGTTTGTCCATTTTTATCTCACATAGTTTTACATAAATTTTTCCAAATGTAGAATTTCAATAGCTCCTTGGTCATGTGACCTACTGACCTCAAACAAGGTTCAGAACGTCCACTGACTATACCTTCATATCGCACACTCTCTACTTTCATCTCATGCTATTAGACTTAAATCTGTAAGCTTTGCAGGCCTTCATTTTACATGGGTGTTACATTTTTTTGTTTACGTCAACAAATGTTCCATCCTCGCAAAAACTATCTTTCACATGGACACTGAAAAGATCTGCAAATGACTGTATGTGGAATGGATCAAGGACAGGAGAGGTGTTCAAACAGAGGTGCTTAAAGGAAGGCGCACATGTAGGCCTCATGAAAAACTATGTTTTATATGCTCTTTTTAATCACAGTAATAGGCAGTGATTTGTCAGTCACAGTGAGCTTGATAACATGAAAGAATCCTTTTCATAGCATCACTTTCATATACTGTACATTAAGAGAAATCCTTCTACGTTGAGTATTAGAACGCAGTTTATATAACCTGATAATGACTTGATATTTGAGTACATTCACAACAAGCCACCTGCAGACAACTTACAAAATGCAATATTGCATTTGAGGGTTCGTTTTTCTGATGAAAATAGTTATTTGATGCATGGCCTACTATTTCTAACTGGTAAAATAAATTCCTACGTCTTTTGTGAGTAAAATTGATTTAGGTAAATTTTTGTGAAGGGGTATGAGGGTTGTGAAATGGGTAATTTAATAGTAAAATCATTTAAGGGATCAATACATTTCTATATTGCTTCCATAGTATCTGCATGAACCATCAGGCCAAGTGTTTTTGGTTGACCCTGCTGGACAGAAAGAGAAGGAGGAATCGGAACACGCTGCATTCAAATTCAGGTCTTAGTTATTCCATTGTGCTGGATCTAATACATATTAGCATTTTACATACATTCATAAGTGTAATACTTTTTCATGACATACTGTGAAAAACTTTTGGCTGCTGGCTCTGTCACTTTCAGACATGTGCAGAGCAGACTTGAACCACAGGGGTTCTCTGTAAAGAGAGAGTAATCCAAAAGGCACAGACACACCCCTTGACTTTCAATTGGCACCGTTGACCTGTATGTATTCTCTCCTGATTGGCTCTGTGGTGCACAGTCTGGCAGTCTGACTAAAGTGCCAGAGGTATAAGGAGAGACATCCTCCTTTGTATTTATGGGAACAAATATTTCCTAACACTTTGGATCCTATTCTTGGACAGTTAGAAGACACAATGCATCAATGCAAAAAAAAATTATTACTGATTACTGTCCATGAGTAACCTCAACCTTGTGTGTCTATGGGTGTTTGGGCCAATAAAGTGCCAACTCAATTCTACCACTGACTAGTCTCTCATGCCCCTATGAACGGGGACACAGGGCAATAGTTTTTAATCTAAACCAGACCTTTTTTACTGGAGTACACTAACCCCTAATTGGGGCTCTTTTCTTGACACATAGTAGCAGTTTACCAGATAAGAAGTCAAGAAGATCAAAAAGTAGATTGTTGTAAGGGTGTATTACGTCCTGTGCTGCCCCATTGTCATATCCATTCTGGATTCTGAGTGGTAAAATCATAGCTGAAAAATGCCACTATGTATGTGTATACATTTTCCGCCAAGACAGAACTGCCAAAGGGGGGGAGATGCAATCTACTGCAGAGACAGCCTGCAGAGTTCTGTCATGCTATCCAGGTCTGTGCACAAACAGTTCGAGCTTCTACTTTTAAAAATCCACCTTTCCAGAAGAAAGTCTCTCACTGTTGCCGCTTGTTATAGACCACCCTCAGCCCCCAGCTGCGCCCTGGACACCATATGTGAATTAATTGCCCCCATTTATCTTCAGAGTTTGTACTGTTAGGTGACCTAAACTGGGATATGCTTAACACCCAGGCCATCCTACAATCTAAGATAGATGCCCTCAATCTCACCCAAATTATCATGGAACCTACCAGGTACCACCCCAAATCCGTAAACACGGGCACATCCTGACCAACCTGTCCTCTAAATACACCTCTGCCGTCTTCAACCAGGAGCTCAGCGATCATTGCCTCATTGCCTGCGTCAGTAATGGGTCCGCGGTCAAGCGAGCAGGCCTTTCTAATCGACCTGGCCCGGGTAATTTCAATAAGAATTTTTCTACGGCTGGCCTTGCTTTCCACCTGGCTACCCCTACCCCGGTCAACAGCTCTGCACCCCCCACAGCAACTTGCCTAAGCCTCCCCCATTTCTCCTTCACCCAATTCTAGATAGCTGATGTTCTGAAAGAGCTGCAAAATCTGGACCCCTACAAATCAGCTGGGCTAGACAATCTGGACCCTCTTTCTAAAATGATACGCCGCAATTGTTACACCCCCTATTACTAGCCTGTTCAACCTCTCTTTCGTATCGTCTGAAATCCCCGAAGATTGGAAAGCTGCCGCGGTCATCCCCCTCTTCAAAGGGGGAGACACTCTAGACCCAAACTGTTACAGACCTATATCTATCCTACCCTGCCTTTCTAAGGTCTTCGAAAGCCAAGTTAACAAACAGATCACCGACCATTTCGAATCCCACCATACCTTCTCCGCTATGCAATCTGGTTTCAGAGCTGGTCATGGGTGCACCTCAGCCACGCTCAAGGTCCTAAACGATATCATAATCGCCATCGACAAAAGACAATACTGTGCAGCCATATCCATCGACCTGGCCAAGGCTTTCGACTCTGTCAATCACTGCATTCTTATCGGCAGACTCAACAGCCTTGGATTCTCAAATGACTCCCTCGCCTGGTTCACCATCTAATTCTCAGACAGAGTTCAGTATGTCAATGGGAGTGCCTGTTGTCCGGACCTCTGCCAGTCTCTATGGGGGGTGACACAGGGTTCAATTCTCGGGCCGACTCTTTTCTCTGTATATGTCAATAATGTCGCTCTTGCGGCTGGTGATTCTCTGATCCACCTCTTCGCAGACGACACCATTCTGTATACTTCTGGCCCTTCTTTGGACACTGTGTTAACTCCAGACAAGCTTCAATGCCATACAACTCTCCTTCCGTGACCTCCAACTGCTCTTAAATGCAAGTAAAACTAAATGCATGCTCTTCAACCGATCGCTGGCCGCATCTGCCCACCCGCCTAGCATCACTACTCTGGAAGGTTCTGACTTAGAATATGTGGACAACTACAAATACCTAGGTGTCTGGTTAGACTGTAAACTCTCCTTCCAGACTCATATTAAGCATCTCCAATCCAAAATTAAATCTAGAATCGGCTTTCTATTTCACAACAAAGCATCCTTCACTCATGCTGCCAAACATACCCTCGTAAAACTGACTATCCTACCGATCCTTGACATCGGCGACATCCAACACTCTACTCAGCAAATTGGATGCAGTCTATCACAGTGCCATTCGTTTTGTCACCAAAGCCCCATATACTACCCACCACTGCGACCTGTATACTCTCGTTGGCTGGCCCTCGCTTCATATTCATCGCCAAACCCACTGGCTCCAGGTCATCTATAAGTCCTTGCTAGGTAAAGCCCCGCCTTATCTCAGCTCACTGGTCACCATAGCAGCACCCACCCATAGCACGCGCTCCAGCAGGTATATTTCACTGGTCACCCCCAAAGCCAATTCTTCCTTTGGCTGCCTTTCCTTCCAGTTCTCTGCTGCCAATGACTGGAATGAATTGCAAAAATCACTGAAGCTGGAGACTCCTATCACCCTCACTATCTTTAAGCATCGGCTATCAGAGCAGGTTACAGATCATTGCACCTGTACGTAGCCCATCTGTAAATAGCCCATCCATCTACCTCATCCCCATATTGTTATTTATTTTTTTGCTCCTTTGCACCACAGTATCTCTACTTGCACATTCATCTTCTGCACATCTCACTCCAGTGTTTATTTGTGAAATTGTAATTATTTCGCCACTACGGCCTATTTATTGCCTTACCTCCTTAATCTTACTTCATTTGCACACACTGTATATAGACTTTTGTAATGTGTTATTGACTGTACGTTTGTCTATTCCATGTTTAACTCTATGTTGTTGTTTGTGTCACACTGCTTTGCTTTATCTTGGCCAGGTTGCAGTTGTAAATGAGAACTTGTTCTCAACTGGCTTACCTGGTTGAATAAAGGTGAAATATATATATTATTAAATACTGTACGTGGGAATGTCTTATGTCCGTCCTACATGTAGTGTTGGACATTGGAATATTCCTCAACTGCATATATCATAAATTGCTATTGCAAATAGAAGTATTATGTTCAACAACTGACATTTTCAGATATTATTTTGACACACACACTTTGCTGCTTACAATTCAGTCTCTATTGTCATAGATTTGGTGGGCACTGTCATCTGTGATCTTTATGATATGACTTTCTTTAAGCACGTACTGATGAAACTGTCACTTAATATTTTTTTCTTAAAGTCTACAAACGCTCTACATTTATTCACTCTGTGATAGGGTTGGATCCTATATGCTACTTTTATTATTGTCCTGTAAATGGTTCAGTGCCTATAATTTAGGCTGTGTGTAGAATGGGGCATAAAGGAAATTACCTCTACTAATAAATTACTACTAGATTATAGTGATAAGGAAACTAATCATAATACCATTATTTTTACATAAAAAAAGAGAATACTTCAAAATGAGAAGATCCTGCCATGGAAAAGACTGGGCAGACATAAAGTGTAAAGGAGGGTAAATAACTCACACCATGCAGCAGGACACCTTCAGCTGTGGGGTCTTTATAATGCAGGTTTGATAGTTATATTTTCAATAATGAATGGTTAGCTGTTATGTGACAATTAGGTCAAAAACTCTATTTTATTTTTTGGTGTAGATGGCCAAGGAAGTTGCACAGAACTTCCCCAACATCCCCTCCCAAATTGATATGGAACCTTCAAAAACACATGGAGCAACTGCGAAAAGAAATGGCTGAGGATATACTAAAAATGTCTGGTATGTAATGACATTTAATTCAAAGTAAATGTAAATTCTTTATTTTTATGTAGTTGTGTCGGACGGCCATATGTTCAGTTCATGCCTATGATTTCAGCGTTCAACAAAGCCAACAACTGCTTCATGGGTGCCACTGATAAAGAACCTGGATGTGGCCCAAAAACTGACTGGGTTAGTAACTTTATTTAACATGTTTATAATCTTTTGACAACAGTGACGGCATGTAAGACAATTTATGATATAACACAATGGATGGCGAATTCATCATTCGTCATACTGCATTGATATTTGATATTATTTATAACGTATTACGCTTTGTTTTGTTTTAGATTGAATGTTTTGCATGCCAACAGTGGTTCCATGTGCTGTGCCTAGGAATGAAGACAAAAGAGTTCAACAGAGTAAAGAACACAAACGGGAAGTGCTGTCTTTGTTGTTGAAAATGTATGCTCTACCCCATCCACACTGAAGAGGCTCTGAAATGTACATCAACCAGGGATAAAGAGAAAGTTAACACTGTGAAATGTTTTGTACTTATTTGAAGTTAAGTGTCTGTTGACATGTTGGAAAATATTAAATGTCTACAATTTCTGTTTAATTTGTCAATATTACATTTTTATTAATTGATTTACTGGCCACTGTTACTGTGGTTATCAAATCAAATCAAATCAAATCAAATTTTATTAGTCACATACACATGGTAGTACCCTCCAAACTCGTCATCATACTATGGTGTGTGTGTGACTTAGCAGATGTTAATGCGAGTGTAGCGAAATGCTTGTGCTTCTAGTTCCGACAATGCAGTAATAACCAACAAGTAATCTAACCTAACAATTCCACAACTACTACCTTATACACACACACAAGTGTAAAGGGATAAAGAATATGTACATAAAGATATATGAATGAGTGGTGGTACAGAACGGCATGGCAAGATGCAGTAGATGGTATAGAGTACGGTATATACATATGAGATGAGTACTGTAGGGTATGTAAACATAAAGTGGCATAGTTTAAAGTGGCTAGTGGTACATGTATTACATAAAGATGGCAAGATGCAGTAGATGATATAGAGTACAGTATATACATATGAGATGGGTAATGTAGGGTATGTAAACATTATATTAAGTGGCATTGTTTAAAGTGGCTAGTGGTACATTTTTACATAATTTCCATCAATTCCCATTTTTAAAGTGGCTGGAGTTGAGTCAGTATGTTGGCAGCGGCCGCTAAATGTTAGTGGTGGCTGTTTAACAGTCTGATGGCCTTGAGATAGAAGCTGTTTTTCAGTCTCTCGGTCCCTGCTTTGATGCACCTGTACTGACCTCGCCTTCTGGATGATAGCGGGGTGAACAGGCAGTGGCTTGGGTGGTTGTTGTCCTTGATGATCTTTATGGCCTTCCTGTGACATCGGGTGGTGTAGGTGTCCTGGAGGGCAGGTAGTTTGCCCCCGGTGATGCGTTCTGCAGACCTCACTACCCTCTGGAGAGCCTTACGGTTGTGGGCGGAGCAGTTGCCGTACCAGGCGGTGATACAGCCCGACAGGATGCTCTCGATTGTGCATCTGTAGAAGTTTGTGACTGCTTTTGGTGACAAGCCGAATTTCTTCAGCCTCCTGAGGTTGAAGAGGCGCTGCTGCGCCTTCTTCACAACGCTGTCTGTGTGGGTGGACCAATTCAGTTTGTCCGTGATGTGTACACCGAGGAACTTAAAACTTTCCACCTTCTCCACTACTGACCCGTCGATGTGGATAGGGGGGTGCTCCCTCTGCTGTTTCCTGAAGTCCACAATCATCTCCTTTGTTTTGTTGACGTTGAGTGTGAGGTTATTTTCCTGACACCACACTCCGAGGGCCCTCACCTCCTCCCTGTAGGCCGTCTCGTCGTTGTTGGTAATCAAGCCTACCACTGTAGTGTCATCCGCAAACTTGATGATTGAGTTGGAGGCGTGCATGGCCACGCAGTCGTGGGTGAACAGGGAGTACAGGAGAGGGCTCAGAACGCACCCTTGTGGGGCCCCAGTGTTGAGGATCAGCGGGGTGGAGATGTTGTTACCTACCCTCACCACCTGGGGGCGGCCCGTCAGGAAGTCCAGGACCCAGTTGCACAGGGCGGGGTCGAGACCCAGGGTCTCGAGCTTGATGACGAGTTTGGAGGGTACTATGGTGTTAAATGCTGAGCTGTAATCGATGAACAGCATTCTCACATGGGTATTCCTCTTGTCCAGATGGGTTAGGGCAGTGTGCAGTGTGGTTGCGATTGCGTCGTCTGTGGACCTATTGGGTCGGTAAGCAAATTGGAGTGGGTCTAGGGTGTCCGGTAGGGTGGAGGTGATATGGTCCTTGACTAGTCTCTCAAAGCACTTCATGATGACGGAAGTGAGTGCTACGGGGCGGTAGTCGTTTAGCTCAGTTACCTTAGCTTTCTTGGGAACAGGAACAATGGTGGCCCTCTTGAAGCATGTGGGAACAGCAGACTGGGATAAGGATTGATTGAATATGTCCGTAAACACACCAGCCAGCTGGTCTGCGCATGCTCTGAGGACGCGGCTGGGAATGCCGTCTGGGCCTGCAGCCTTGCGAGGGTTAACACGTTTAAATGTTTTACTCACCTCGGCTGCAGTGAAGGAGAGCCCGCAGGTTTTGGTAGGGGGCCGTGTCAGTGGCACTGTATTGTCCTCAAAGCGGGCAAAAAAGTTGTTTAGCCTGTCTGGGAGCAAGACATCCTGGTCCGCGACGGGGCTGGTTTTCTTTTTGTAATCCGTGATTGACTGTAGACCCTGCCACATACCTCTTGTGTCTGAGCTGTTGAATTGCGACTCGATTTTGTCTCTGTACTGGGACTTAGCCTGTTTGATTGCCTTGCGGAGAGAATAGCTACACTGTTTGTATTCGGTCATGCTTCCGGTCACCTTGCCCTGGTTAAAAGCAGTGGTTCGCGCTTTCAGTTTCACGCGAATGCTGCCGTCAATCCACGGTTTCTGGTTTGGGAATGTTTTAATCGTTGCTGTGGGTACGACATCGTCAATGCACTTCCTAATGAACTCGCTCACCGAATCAGCATATTCGTCAATATTGTTGTTGGACGCAATGCGGAACATATTCCAATCCGCGTGATCGAAGCAGTCTTGAAGCGTGGATTCAGATTGGTCGGACCAGCGTTGAACAGACCTGAGCGCGGGAGCTTGTTGTTTGAGTTTCTGTTTGTAGGCTGGAATCAACAAAATGGAGTCGTGGTCAGCTTTTCCGAAAGGGGGGCGGGGGAGGGCCTTATATGCGTCGCGGAAATTAGTATAACAATGATCTAGGGTTTTTCCAGCCCTGGTAGCACAATCGATATGCTGATAGAATTTAGGGAGTTTTGTTTTTAGATTAGCCTTGTTAAAATCCCCAGCTACGATGAATGCAGCCTCAGGGTGTGTGGTTTCCAGTTTACAAAGAGTCAGATAAAGTTCGTTCAGGGCCATCGATGTGTCTGCTTGGGGGGGAATATATACGGCTGTGATTATGATTGAAGAGAATTCCCTTGGTAGATAATGCGGTCGACATTTGATTGTGAGGAGTTCTAGATCAGGTGAACAGAATGACTTGAGTTCCTGTGTGTTGTTATGATGATCACACCACGTCTCGTTAATCATAAGGCATACCCCCCCGCCCCTCTTCTTACCGGAAAGATGTTTGTTTCTGTCGGCGCGATGCATGAAGAAACCAGCTGGCTGCACCGACTCCGTTAGCGTCTCTTGAGTTAGCCATGTTTCCGTGAAGCAGAGCACGTTGCAATCCCTGATGTCTCTCTGGAATGTTACCCGTGCTCGGATTTCGTCAACCTTATTGTCAAGAGACTGGACATTGGCGAGTAGTATGCTAGGGAGTGGAGCGCGATGTGCCCGTCTCCGAAGCCTGACCACGAGACCGCCTCGTTTGCCCCTTTTTCGGCGTCGCACAGGGTCGCCGGCTGGGATCAGATCCATTGTATTGGGTGGAAGGCAAAACACTGGATCCGTTTCGGGAAAGTCATATTCCTGGTAGGAACGATGATGAGTTGACGTTAATCGTATATTCAGTAGTTCCTCCCGACTGTATGTAATGAAACCTAAGATTACCTGGGGTACCGATGTAAGAAATAACACATAAAAAAACAAAATACTGCATATTTTCCAAGGAACGCGAAGCGAGGCGGCCATCTCTTTTCGGCGCCGGAAGAAGTAGTGTTCAGTATATGTATTGACCAGCAAACCCACTGCAGCCTACCTCACTAGCTCACTCTCCATCCCTGCTTTGGAAAATTAATAACATGACTCTCGTACTTTGCCCTTTTCCTTTATGGTTGATATTTTACGACGAAAGGAGATTTTATCTGTCTCTCTCCTATTGTGTACCACTGTTAAATACTGTGGAAAAATAAAAAAACAGGGAAAATAAGTACTTAGAACTACCAATTATTGAAGATAAATATTAAAGAAAAGGGTAAACACAACACTGGACTGAACCCCCTAATTGTCAAACTAATATTAATGTACAACAATATAGAAGATACATGACTAGAGGTTATGCAATATGGGTGTATATCCGCTGCACGCTTCATAGGTGTGTAATTGACATGACCAAGGAGCTATTGAAACTCTACATTGTGAAAAATTGTTTTAAAATCATGTGAGATGAAAATGACAAACTAATGGGTGTGCAATGTTTAGGGCCACTGGGTGGACATTCTGAACCTTGTTTGAAGTCACCAGGTCACATGACCAAGGAGCTATTGAAACTCTACATTGTGAAAAATTATTTTTAAATCATGTGAGATGAAAATTGACAAACTAATGGGTGTGCAATGTTTAGGGCCACTGGGTGGACATTCTGAACCTTGTTTGAAGTCACCAGGTCACATGACCAAGAAGCTATTGAAATTCTACATTTGGAAAAATTCATGTAAAACCATGTGAGCTGAAAATTGACAAACTAAAGGGTGTGCAATATAGAAGGGTAGTCAGTGGACATTCTGAACATTAAAATCATGATTTTAAAATCATGTGAGATGAAAATGGACAAACTAAAGCGTGTGCAATGTTTTGGGCCACTGAGTGGATTCTGAACCTTGTTTGAAGTCACTAGGTCACATGACCAAGGAGCTATTGAAATTTTACATTTTGAAAAATGCATGTAAAACCATGTGAGATGAAAATGGACAAACTAAAGGGTGTGCAATGTGTGTCTATGCCATCGGGTTAGCTACAACCAGTTTTGAAAGTGTTAGGAGTAATGGTTAAAGAGCTATTGAAATTTGATTTGTGACTATGTGGACGGTCCCTAACTGCTGTTGGTGGACGTAAGGAAAACTACAGGCGAATATCCAACCCGAAACTGTCTTTACCCTGGTCAGGAACCGTTGGTCAGCCTGCAATAGTGATTTTGGATTTGTAAAAAATAAAAGTAGAGGCCAATAAATCATCTGAACCGATTATGCTAATCTGTTATGTTAACTATCCAAGCGTTGTAGTACACCCATAAATTAAGAGGCAGACAATTAAATCCAGCTGGAATGCGCCCGCGGGCCAGCAATGTCAATCAAGCTAGCCAGCTGAACACGAGTTGCCGGAGCTCGTTCAGAGGTAACTTAACTTTTAAAACTACGTTTTAATCGTTTTTATTCATTTATGAGCTGCAAATGCAATGCTCATTTATTTCTTAATTGCCATTTTGCGTCCTCTGGTGGTCAACGGAGGTCCGGTTGTCGGCCATGCTGGAAATGTGATCTCACGTTAGTGTCATTGTCAATAGAGTAAATCTACACCACGATATGAAATGTTGATTTGATGGTAGTTCTCGATTATATCGACTGATTGCTATTGTATGGGGTGCTCTGACAAGTCTGGGTGTGGTGCTAGTTTCAGTACACTTAGGTGCAAGCGGGCGTTGTGCCAACCAAAGTAATATCTCGAAAACGCTGCTACTACAACCACAATATTTGCTACTAGGCTAATTGCTGTCAAACTAATGTACCATTTCAATTCAGTCAATTCTGGAAGTGAACTGATATTCCTATTTAAAAATCCATAAACAAAGAATTATGGCATTTAGGATTTCAGTTTAAATGTCCCCATCTCATACCTTCCCAGGTTTACTGCCTACATCTCCCATTCCACTGTCACCCATAAGCAGAGCAGTTACTTTATATTACTGTAATAGAAAAAGTTTGTTTACAGGACATTTCAGATCTGAAATAATGTCATCACATGACTCATTTACAAAATAAGTTTAATGCGTTCAACTTTCCTCAAGTATGCTATATTACAGTGTATTCCAAATTAATTTGTCTTACAGTAAATGTAGTACCCATCCATCGATAAATGTAGATACTGGTTCACACATATGTAACGGATGTGAAATGGCTAGCTAGTTAGCGGGTACGCGCTAGTAGCGTTTCAATCAGTTACGTCACTTGCTCTGAAACCTAGAAGTAGTGTTGCACCTTGCTCTGCAAGGGCCGTGGCCTTTGTGGAGCGATGGGTAACGATGCTTCGTGGGCGACCGTTGTTGATGTGTGCAGAGGGTCCCTGGTTCGCGCCCGGGTCTGGGCGAGGGGACGCACTAAAGTTATACTGTTACACATACTGTATAAGGACATATTTAACCTGTGAAGGGTTAGTAAGCACAAAGTACATACTGCACAGATGGACACAAAAGATCACCTACTAACATCACTACAACGCCAATAACCTTGGAACCCAGAACCAATGTATGTCACAAGATTATATCGCCTATTACTCACTTCAAGTATAATATATCACCCATCTCAGTAGCCAGGGTACAACAAACTGTTTTCAAATATCAGAGTTAAAATGTTTGAACACAAAGGTAGAAAAATATGGCAAATATAAAATGTTTCAAATATTTACATTCTACTAAAACTGGGGTGAGGTTTTTCCTGTCCACATGATGGGAAAAACTCTGTCCACATGATCGGACCAGGAAAACTTCAGGTCCTATACATTCCTAGTCCGGTCAGGGAAAACTCCAGGCCCTAATTATAACGTTTTATAAAACCGCTTTTATCTTCAGCAGTGATCCGTCATGATGGGGTGAAGCTCATGACACAGGCATCTCTCATGGCAGACCTGGCAGTCCTCACCGCTTCAGTCTCTCTCTGCAGATCCTTCAGTCTCTTCTCCATTTCTGAACAAAGGAGTAGAAACGGCATTAGGGTGAAATTAATTATCTGGGCACTGTGTCTGCCTACTGGTCAGTGCTGAGGTCATAATGCATGCGGGTGTTACCGATCAGAGCACGACGGGTCTCCTGCATTCCACATAACTGTGTTAGCCCACTGAGCTTAAGCATTAGCTCGGGGAGCTAACGTAGGTCTTCTCGTGTCAGGCAAGGTTACTCGTGCTTCCGAACCAGAATTCCTATATGAGGAACTAACTTATGGGGACTTTATTCCACGCACCACAAAGAGAGTATTCTGCACTTTATGTGGATGTTTTAATACTTTACCTTGGTCTCTCTTTGCAAAGATCTCTGGCAGCATCCCAGAGGCCTCCAGCACTTTCAGGGTGAGGTTGAAATCTGTGGACACAGGATATTTTGTTAATATTTATACTGGCAAAAATGTTTTATTTTTATTTTTTATTTTTAATATTATATTACAAGCTCAGTTTCACAATGGACAACAGTACAGTTCTTCATAATTGCATGCTCCGGTTTAGTTAGCCAACACTACAGTTCCCATCCAATGTATTTAATAGTAGTCTATTGTATTATTCTGTCTTACCTTCTTCGCTGGCCTGCTGGGATGAAATCCTCTCAGTGATAGTGTTGAGGCGGGAGGAAAACTCAGAGAAGATTAACTGTATGCAGCCTGCCTGGTGGCACTTCCTGAAGAACTGTGCAGCTGGACTCATACTGGACCCAAAACCAGACGAGCCAGGAGGCCCAGGATCCCCAGGTGACCCAGAACCACAGCTGGAGTCTGGGGAAAGAATTGAGTTGACTCCTGATAAGTGCACATTGGATATGTAGACAGGTTTACCTATCCCAGTCCAAACACACCTCCTAATATGATGGTCCTTTATTCTCCTTCTGTTATAATAGACATGCACACAAACGTACTGTTTTGGTCAGGGAGAAGGGGGTCCAGTTGTTCCACTTTGATGATGGACAGATGGCTCTTGGAGCACTGCACAGAGAAAAGAAGGGGTTTTGAGTAGAAGAAAAGAGCAAAGGTACTGTAGCTAACTACACGAGTGAAAGAGGTAGGAGACAGCAAATAACAACCTGCTCATTCGATCACTAATTTGCGTTAAGTGCCAACTCACCTCCCCATTCTCATTCTCATTCTTAAATGTTGGTCCCTCCAGTCCATACTGAAACTCAAACTGCTCTGCAGTCCCGTCTACAGCATAAAAGCAGGAATATTGTGAGTGACATAAGAACAGGGTTCGTCCTATGAGACCATCTGAAAGTTGACATTAGTGACTATACAGGACATCTTGGATTGAAACTGATACAACAAAAACAACCTTCTGTCATGGCTACCTCTGCAGTATTGGGATCTTGCCTGGGGGAAGTTAAAACACAGAAATACAATGTTAACAAACCATTAGAACACTGAAGAACAGTCTTGCAACGGCTTGGCCATTTTTTACTTTAAAAAGCTAACTTTTATATGAAAGAAATATGACCTATAGTCTGTCATAAGACACAGTTTGGTTCTGGGCTCTGAGATTGTCTAATACAGTGGGCTAGGGCTGGGCGATATGGCCAAAATCTCATATCCCGATATAGGTCATTTCATATCCCGATAACAATACATATCACGATATAGCACATTCTGTAAATGCAATTAATAGTTGATATAAAATGACCACATGTAAAGGCCTATTTCTTATTACATTTTGAATTATACTCAACAAATAAAAATGGTAGTTACTCATATTTATTATTTCTCTGTTTATTTAGAACCTTTGTGCAAATTTTCAATCAAGTATGTAATAAATTATTAATGAATAAAATCTAAAAATGGTTAAACTATAGTTGCAAACAAAATAATAGGCCTAAAATGTGCAGTTATAGGCCTAATGTACAGCTGAAGTCAGAAGTTTACATACACCTTAGCCAAATTCATTTAAAACTCAGTTTTTCACAATTCCTGACATTTAATCCTAGTAAGAATCCCATGTCTTAGGTCAGTTTCGATCACCACTTTATTTTAAGAATGTGAAATGTCAGAATAATAGTAGAGAGTGATTTATTTCAGCTTTTATTTCTTTCATCACATTCCCAGTGGGTCAGAAGTTTACATACACTCAATTAGTATTTGGTAGCATTGCCTTTAAATTGTTTAACTTGGGTCAAACGTTTCAGGTAGCCTTCCACAAGCTTCCCACAATAAGTTGGGTAAATTTTGGCCCATGCTGACAGAGCTGGTGTAACTGAGTCAGGTTTGTAGGCCTCCTTGCACGCACCCAAATTTTCTATAGGATTGAGGTCAGGGCTTTGCGATTGCCACTCCAATACCTTGACTTTGTTGTCCTTAAGCCATTTTGCCACAACTTTGGAAGTATGCTTGGGGTCATTGTCCATTTGGAAGACCCATTTTAGACCAAGCTTCAACTTTCTGACTGATGTCTTGAGATGTTGCTTCAATATATCCACATAATTTTCCTCCTCATGATGCCATCTATTTTGTAAAGTGCACCAGTCCCTCCTGCAGCAAAGCACCCCCACAACATGATGCTGCCACCCCCGTTCTTCACAGTTGGGATGGTGTTCTTCGGCTTGCAAGCATCCCCCTTTTTCCTCCAAACATAACGATGGTCATTATGGACAAAAGTTATATTTTTGTTTCATCAGACTAGAGGAATTTCTCCAAAGAATACAATATTTGTCCCCATGTGCAGTTGCAAAACGGAGTCTGGCTTTTTTATGGCGGTTTTGGAGCAGTGGCTTCTTCCTTGCTGAGCGGCCTTTCAGGTTATGCCGAAATAGGACTCGTTTTACTGTGGATATAGATACTTTTGTACCTGTTTCCTCCAGCATCTTCACAAGGACCTTTGTTGTTCTGGGATTGATTTGCACTTTTCGCACCAAAGTACGTTCATCTCTAGGAGACAGAATGCGTCTCCTTCCTGAGCGGTATGACGGCTGCATGATCTCATGGTGTTTATAAATGCGTGCTATTGTTTGTACAGATGAACGTGGTACCGTCAGGCATTTGGAAATTGCTCCCAAGGATGAACCAGACTTGTGGAGGTCTACAATTGTTTTTCTGAGGTCTTGACTGATTTCTTTAGATTTTCCCATGATGTCAAGCAAAGAGGCACTGAGTTTGAAGGTAGGCTTTGAAATACATCCACAGGTACAGCTCCAATTCACTCAAATTATGTTAATTAGCCTATCAGAAGCTTCTAAAGCCATGACATAATTTTCAGGAATTTTCCAAGCTGTTTGAAGGCACAGTCAACTTAGAGTATGTAAACTTCTGACCCAGAGGAATTGTGATACAGTGAATTATAAGTGAAAGAATCTGTCTGTAAATAATTGTTGGAAAAATTACGTGTGTCATGCACAAAGTAGATGTCCTAACCGACTTGCCAAAACTATAGCTTGTTAACAAGAAATTTGTGGAGTGGTTGAAAAACGAGTATTAATGACACCAACCTAAGTGTATGTAAACTTCCGACTTCAACAGTAATATAAATAAATAAATACAATTTGGGGGGGGGGGCTTGCCTGTTTTGCATGTTATTTTGGCATTAATACGTGTCACATATCAATTTGCATTTGGTACCTTGGGTCGAGTGTTAGCACCAACTCACGAAACCCCCGTTTCTCGACCGTGTAAATTGGGGCCATGTCTTTGCAGACGTAAGTTGTAACGGCAGCTGTTATCTCCTTCCAGCTTTGTGATTCTTTGCCATATGGCGTGCCGCAGGCAAAAGCCTCTTGCAACGTTTGAGTTGGAGGTTTGTTTTGAGCACTCGACTGTACTTTTTTGGGTCTCATCCGTAGACTCTCTCCGTACTGTTTCACATGATTCTTGCCTAGGTGGTAAGAGGTTAGTGGTGTTTGAGCCTGTTGTCGGGACCGGCCTGCGGCATATTTTGCAGAGGACGGTTTTCTGGTCCGTGTCAGACTTTTCTCCTGCATGTTTGTTTGTGTTGCAAATTTCCTTCCACACAGCCCACAAAGCATCACCCAATTGGAAAAAAAATATTGCCGTAAAGAGTGTGATTTGCGACAACGAAATAAACGATAGAGCATAATATAAAACGATAGATGTTTTTCTATCGTCACACAATATATATCGTCATATTGCCCAGCCCTACAGTGGGCCTATATAAAAGTGTTACCAATGTTATCTTCCAATATACATGATACCCACTTTGACATCCCAGTCTTGGGGAGATGCTCATCCTCCTCCTCATCTTCCTCTTCTTCGTATGTGCTCTTAGACATGGTCTTCTCTGCCTTTATTGCAGCTTCTCTTTTTAACTTTAATGTCTGAAGAAAAACAATTCATACCACAAAACCATTTAAAAAATACATGATATGTCACATTTCAATAAGATTTTCAATTTCCATTAACCTTGAATTTATGCAGGACATAATATTTCCTCCACCAGATGTATACCAAAACAAGTGGTGGAGCTGACATTTTGTTTTTTAAATGTAATCTTTACATTTGATATGTTGTCCCTGTAGTAGTCCATTTGTTGGGTAGTTTTATAGACTGTCATTAACAGTATTAATATTCGATGGACAAAATAACATGTAGTGGATAATAATAACAGCTCTCTACTTTACCCTGGTGGTCGTTTCTGATTTACCATCTAGAGCTGGCACTATGATGGCTGGGTGCTTGTATTTGATGTGGTTTAACATGCTGTCAGTGCTGCCGTTGTTGTATTTGAGTACAGCTTTGCATAGCCGACATGTACATGTATCAACGCCCTTTCTGGTGAAATACTTCCAAACCGTGCTACTTTTAGCGCGTCTGTTCCTATTTATGCTCTCTCTAGGGGTGTCAAACTCAAACTCATCTTGCCCTGGGGGCCGCATTCGGTCTTCAGTGAGGTCCGGAGGGCCGCATTGAAAATTTGTTGCATTTCCTCTACATCAAAATTGGAAACTGAATTGTTCTCTATCCATCGTTCTGGGAATTTTCTATGTCTAGCTTTCATTCTGGTGATTATTAGCGAGCTGGGCACAATCTACAAATTGTTTGTTTCAATTTGATTTGAGTCATTTTAAAGTATACTGAGTTCATTTTATTTTTTACTCAAACCACACGCGGGCCTGATTGGACACTCTCGTTTGCACAAGTTCAGCCGCCTTCATCATGCATCGTTTAACAAAGTCACCGTCGGAATACGGCTTCGATGCTAATGCTATTTCGCTAGCAATTAGGTAGCTGGCTTTTACCGCTGCTTCACTGACTTCTCGGCTCTGGATGAAAGTTGACTGCTGTTTCCTCAGACCCGCCAGCAATTCGTTAATCTTATCTCTTCTCAGTTGTCCTTGCAAGCCGTCATATTTTTCGCTGTGACGAGTCTCGTAGTGGCGTCGAATATTATATTCCTTCAATACCGAAACTTGTTGCAAACACACCAAGCACGAAGGTTTTCCGTGCATCTCTGTAAATAAATAGGACGTGGTCCATTTTTCTTTGAAAATTCTACACTCCTTATCTACTTTTCTCCGTTTGGATAACGACATTTTGGCTAATGAGGGTGTAGCGGAGAGGTAGAGACCAAGGTATTAACAACGTCGTAACAAGCAGCAGATGGCGCATTGATACCGTCTGCTGTTTTCAGTCTGTCTCAGTGATTGAGAGTCACTGAGACAGAGTCTACAGTCAAAGCCTTTTCCTTCAGATCTATGCTGGACTAGCCAAATGAGCAACATACAAGTTTGATAATACTGCTAATAAAAACGTTTTATTTCATCGCACGGTTTCATCAAAGGCGTGTTGGCCTGTTACGTTTCCCAACGAAAACCATTTACTTCAAAAGGAAAACACTTTGAAAGGAAAAACTATTTAAGGTAGGTCACTTCACGTTTCCTTACGTTTGCTTCCTGGAGTTAACGCTGAACGGGTTTCGTTGCGAAACGTTTTGCAATGGTCTGCGACTAATGAATGCACCCCAGAACATCAAACGATAAAGCAACACAACCGGCGCTTATTAGACTGGCTTCTATTGAAGCCAAGTGTCTATTTCCTTAATGTACACATTTTGATTAATATATTTTTTTAAAGACTACCACACTGTTGTGACCAGTATAAACATGAATCCGTCTCAGATCAGGGGTGTAATCATTAGTCCAGCAGTTGCTAAACGGAACCTTTGTTGGAACTAAAACGAGAGTTTCTATTGGACAAATTCCGGCAGGTCCCGCCCAGTTTCGTTCCGTTTGCTTCTGTTTAAGCAACGATTTGCAACAGAATTGGCGTAATGAATACGCCCCAGACTTGCACAGACTAGCCTCCAGCTACTCGCTAACCTTTTTCCTACCCCCACCTTGCAGTCTCGCCCTCTTCTGATCCACCTCAGACAAACGTTGAAGTTCGACTTTTTGACTTCGCCATTCTCTCACTCGTTTTGGATCAATTCCAAAATGCCTGGCAGTTTCCTCGCCCGAATTTTGCTCTGTGAATTTAATCACTGCTAGCTTGAATTTGATGTCGTATTTTCTTCTTGGTGGCGCCATGGCAAGCAACATGACATATATTTTTTAAAAGTATATCACATCACATGACATGGTAACCTCGTAAACAATTCATTTAGATGGGGCGTTTATTTGAAACAGGCGTTTATTTGCTGAAATGTGTGCCGATGCCTGGCTATTAAAAAGGGACAGGGGGCTATTTGAGACTCGGCATTTAAATCAAAATGTACATAACTGCTAACCAAAACAGCATTTTCCGGTTAGCATAATAAACGGAAATCCACGAATCCGTTTAGCTAAATGTGCGCATTCAATCGGTTGATTCGTCATGAATATATGTAGCCTAACTCGGTTCTTTATTGATTGTCACTCAAATGTAGCAACGTCATGAAGTTTGTATTTTGTTCTCACTCGTTTTAATACCTGTCTCTGACGCTTCAACATCTATAGCTCCATTGCTTTTGTCTGTGGAGGATCGAATTATTTGTTTAAATAGAGCCGTTTCGGAGGTCAAGTTTACCTGATGCCGAGACTAAATGCCTTTTCATACCACTGGTGCAACGTCCTTTACATATGATATTCCGGTCGCAGTGTTTACATTTAGCCTGAGAAGCTTCTATTCTGTCGAAGCTGTGCTACACAGCTGAACCAACGCTGCGTGAAGTTGGTGTTGACATTTTGTGAATGAATGGAACCAATGGACAACCAAACCAGAGAATCTTACAACTGACCAGACCAGCAGAGTAGCCTGGTTCCTCGCCAAAGAGCTGTCAGCGATCCTCTGCTCTGACAAAATATAGACAATTTACTGTATTAACTGCATTTGGGGTTAAAACAAATGTGAGGCACACGTTGAAATGGCAACCTCGTGAAAAATGCATATGGTACAAGCTGAGCTAGCCGAGAAACTTGCCGAGGGGGGACCCGTCCAGATATCACACTTTTACACGAATTTGCTTTGGTAGTCGGCTAAGAGTTAAATAAAACACTTACAGGAGTCTTACCTCTAACGGCAGCCATCAACTCTCGCTGTGTTTTGATATGTCTTAACGACAGATGATGGATCCTTTCTAAATGGTTTAACATGGATGTTGTGCTCCCACTCGTCCGCTTCAGAACAGCCGCACACAGCTTACATGTCACACTTTCGGACGAAATTTCATTGAAATATTTCCAGGTGTGACTTTTTTTACGGTCTCTGCTTCTACTTTCCATATCTCACAACTACAGCCTCTCACTCTGTAATTAGCTAATGGAATGATATTTTGCGCTACTTCGCCTGAACGTACTGTATCTAGCTAGCAGTCTGGGATCTAGACTATTTACCTGCGCATGCGCGATGATTAAAGACGAAAGTCTTTACCACTCCACATAGCAGAGTTTACAAATGCACAATGTGACTATAAAATAAACCATTTCACTCCACAATAGCCCACATATTTTAATTCTCACATGCACATAAACACTATGTCTGCCACACGCCAGAGTACATTTTTGCATAATTCTCCACAAACGGATCTATCAGGACCCGACTGCAAACCGCCATTAGGACAGAGTGCTACACCAACCCAAATCGCATCCTGACCCGAGTGAACTATCCTTGTCCTTCATAGGGTACTGGGCTCCTTGTTCTACACTACAGTCGGCGACTGGGCAGTCAATCAATATCCGTCTTACCGTGCATCTCCCAATGTGTTTTTTCAAGCTGGAAGTGCCCGTTCTTTGACTATCATAGGCTAACACCCGCTTGCACTTTTTGCAAGCTGCGAATCCATCCACAAGTTGTTTGTCAGCGTTAACGATTACTCCAAAATGATTCCATACATTTGATTTGACATTTGCCCGGTTTTTCACGATTCTGAGCTCCCTACTTTGAATTTTTTGGGTCAAATTCTGATTTTCCGTGGTATGCTTTTTGCTTTCCATATTTTTTTAATCTATCTTATAGATTGTGCGGGTATAGAGGTTGTTGCTTTGGGTAGGCCTAGTCGATGTCACTGTCTGTGCACAACCAGTGCTAGCTAGTTGGGTATAGGCAGACTGAAATTTAGCCAGCAGATCCAACCGCTTCCTTCGGCTACAGCTGCGGATCTTGACTAGGGTCAGACAGACTTTGTGTAGGTAAAGACAGGGTTACCCAAACTAGTCCAGGCATGAGATGCCCCAATAAACTGACTGTTACACAGAGATCTTCTTGGTGTAACAGTTGGGATAATGGGACAATTTAGAGTACAATGCATTTCTTATCCTTTGATTGAGGAATGTTTTCAGAGATGGCTCTGCATATTTTACAGGAAGCCTGTCTGACCCTAGTGCAATTGTAAGCAAGCAGGTTAGATCTGCTGGCTAGCTGCACTATAGCAAAGAACTGAGAGCTTTTAATTTTTAGTTAAGAACAAATTCTTATTTACAATGACGGCCTAGGAACACTGGGTTAGCTGCCTTGTTCAGGGGCAGAACGACAGATGTTTACCTTGTCAGCTCGGGGATTTGATCTAGCAACCTTTCGGTTACTGGCCCAACGCTCTAACCACTAGGCTACCTGCCACCCCACTGTAGACAGGCTTCTCCCATAGGCAGTCTGAAATGACATTTACAAACAATACAAGATATTATTTTATTAGGCTACCTAACCCGATACAGGAAATACACACAGAGAGAGAATTACCTGTACCACAAGTCCTTTAATATAAAAAAAGATTCACAACTGCTGACTGATAGAGAATTTCTGATTTCATAAAGAAAAGTGAGTTAATAAACATTATCTACATAAAAAAATATGATTGCTTTACAATAAATAAGTTATGACTATACACTGAGTTATTCACAAAACTAGGAAAGTTCACAGTACACATGGAGAAGACACCTGCAATGACTAAAGTCATGTTTAATAGATGTCTGAACAGAGAGCTGGTGAAATGGATGGAAAGGGGATCTCATAATAAAGTCATTTGATGAGGACAGAGGAAACTGATACTGTGACTGCTCTGTCTGAACCATATACAAAACTAATGTTGCAGGACAGGGTAGGCTATGAGAACAAGAAGGAGGGAGAGAGAAAGACTAGAGAGAGAGATTACATTATAGAGATAGACAGACATAGAATAACATCTTTATCACAGTACATAACAAGAGTCATGCCCTTCCCTCTGTTTTCAAATAAACAGTAACTCCTCACTCTCCAAGAGGCAATAAGATAGTCACAGGCCTACCAAAGGTCATATTGGTTACTTATATGGTCACCAGTTGAGGTGACTGGTAGAACTTACAGAGCAACAATCTGAAAAGCTACACATGGTATACTTTTTAATCATAATCTTTCTTATTTACAATAACTTTATATTTAAAAGAAAATACAGTCTTGTCTATTTGTAGACAATCAAGGGGACCATGATGCAGACCAACAGCATTGTAACTTACAGTAACTTACTTATAGACTTACAGTACAACAAAAAGGGCACAACCCGATCCATGTCCACCACTCTATGGCAGATGGGGTCGCTATATCAGTGACACCTGATCAGGTTAATCTTAGAATTAGAATTCATAACAAAATGGTATTATATTTCTATGGGTTATGTCAGGTTCCATCTTGTCCATAGCATTTTGTCTGTTGTAGTGCTACTAATACTGGCCGCCCGAGGCTGCTTGCATAGCTGAGGGTTAGGTCTAGGATCAGCTCACCCAACCCCCAATCCTAACCTTGACAATTTTATGAAGGATAAATGCAAAAGTGCCAAACTGACCTAAGATTAGTGTCTATGGGTAGCTGCTGCCCACCTACACTACACTGTGTCTCTTCAACTACACAAGGGCGCTGGAGCCCATTCTCTAGTCAATGATATTTAATGAAGTCTATTGTTGGCATCTTCTTGAAGTTGCTGACCAGTATCCTAATAGAGGGGCTTGCCTCTGGGTAAGATGGGTGAAGTTGTGTTTAGGGTGGGTGAGAGAAAGTGCTGTCTTGCTGGGGGAGCCACCAGCTGGTGCTGTTGGGTTTGGGTCTGGAGACAAAGGGTCTGGGGTGGCCTGATGGGGCCAGGGAAGGGTGGAGGGTTCAGGGCTTGATGTCAGAGAAGCTGGTGTAAGTCTCACAGCAGCTGGATGAAGTGCTGAGGTTCCCTGAGCCACTGCCCTCTGGAATATACACAGGGAGACCAGAGGTTGGAGGAGATGGTTAAGGAGAGAGACACACACACATACACACATCTCTACATGGAGTGTGTGTCTCTACATGGAGAGGGGGTTTTACCTGAGCTGGTGAGAGACTGGCAGGACTTGGACTCTCCAATCAGGGTGAGAATGTTGGCTGCAGCCACCCAGCCCTCCTGCTTGGTCTTCAAGTTCTTTACAAACCTGCACCAACACAGAAACACACACAACCCCTTGATCACCACCTCGCCAAGTCAACACTGCTCAGATTTGAATACTGGGTCATATTCATAAGGCACAGAAAAAAAGGGACTGCAACAGGGACGGGCTACCCAAAATTGTCTGATAAGAATAGCTTATTTTCGTTTCCTGTTTCAAAATGTTGTGTTACGTTTCACTATGGCAGGTCTCGCCAACCTTGTTCCTGGAGAGCTACAGTCCTGTAGGTTTTCACTCCGACTAACCTAGCACACCTGATTCTAATAATTAGCTGGTTGATAACATGAATCATGTTAGTTACAACTGGGGTTGGGAGCAAAAACCTAGGGGATGGTAGCTCTCCAAGAACAGGGTTGGAGAGACCTGCACTATGGTTTTCCCTATAGAATATGACTGTGTTGGAATAGGTTCTGACTGTTAATGTGTGAAACCAATCAAGTGTAAGGGTGTCAAGGTAATATTCTCACCACTGTCCGTCATCTCCCTCCTTGATCAGCTGCACCGTTTCACCACTCTTGACTGACAGGTCCTGGCCTTCTCCCTTCTCATAGTCAGACACCACTGTGTACTTCCCTGCACACTGTGCACAGTCAAGATATGGTGTTAGATTGTATGTATGATTGTAAACAATAATAAAAAAAAACTGTTTCTACGTGGAGCCACATCCCAGCTTGGAGTGGATGAGTATCCTCACGCACGCACACTCACTAGTTTCTTTCCCTCCTCGTCCTCGGGGTCTGAGTTCAGGGGCTCTTCAGGGCTAGAGTAGCCATCATTCTCCTCATTGGCGTCCAATGAGAGAGAGCCCTTGGTCCATCCTAGAGGAGGGAGAAAGGGCACATGCGAATTTGGTGTCTTGTGTAGCCTGAAACACACACTCGCTCAGTCGTGCACACACACACACACACACACACACACACACACACACACACACACACACACACGGGGGACCGGGAGACATTGAGAGTAGGCATTTCAGCAACCTCTGTTAGACCAGACACGGTCAGTGACAGGGTGGACCGCAATCAGAAGGAACAGGACCAAGTCGAATGGAGTGAAACTACAGTAATCGTGTGGACCATTCAGAACCACAACACTACTCAGCAATAAGGAGCGTGACGTTTTTTTGATAAATATATCAACATAAGCATTTAGGTGGTCATGTGTATCCACACACTCAGGCAAGGGAACACAGTGTGCAGGGAGTGAGAGGGGAAAATCTCTCAGTGAAATTCGGCAGCCATTTTGTGATCACCACACATCTTAATCCAGTCTAAACCAGTCCAGTTGAGTGCTGTACGGTACCTCTCCTCTTGGCCTGTAAGAGACTCGAGGTGCTGAACCACCTGACTCTGCCCAGGTGGAGGTGAGCGTGAGGGCCTGGGTCTGAGAGAAAGATACATTACGACCCTATTGAAACATGGTCAAAGAGATTGACCGCAGGCAAACGTGCTCAACCACAATGAATGACCGACCATGGTAACTGTGACTCCGGTTGCCTGTCAGTCAACACAGCGTATTATACATTCCGTGATGAACCACATTTCTCCCCTCAGACGAGAAACCGCTGTCTGTAAATCAATACACCCTGACCAACCACGGATGAAATGATCGAATGCAGCGACCGTGGTCGAC
Source organism: Salvelinus alpinus (assembly GCF_045679555.1). Taxonomy (NCBI): domain Eukaryota; kingdom Metazoa; phylum Chordata; class Actinopteri; order Salmoniformes; family Salmonidae; genus Salvelinus; species Salvelinus alpinus. Next base: position 25,560,169 of record NC_092099.1, on the reverse strand, counting down.
CACAGATACAGTGACTAGGGTCATTATGGGAAGACGTACCTTTAAAGCCGAACGGAGTAGGATCACTCTTTATCTCATGACGTTTGGTTTTATGGTCAGGGCTTGTGGGAGATCCTAGGCATCACAGGAAGACAGGAATAAAAGAGCAAAAGAGAGGAGGAGGAAGAGAGTGAAGAGGAGCAGCAAAACCCTCAAATAAGACAAATATTAGTAGTAACATATCTTGGAAGTGGAAGTTAATGTAAGCACAGACAAAGAATGAAGAGAGTAGAGAACATTGAACGGAGCACCACAAACTGTATGTTCTAACTGTATGTTGTTCTCTGTACGAACATTGTCATCGTACAGCACACACTACTCAGACAGACTACAGGGGTTAAAAACACATACAGGGTCCCTGAAGCGGTCTATTCACTATCAGCTACAGTACAACTCTAATTGGTCGTCACTTTAGCAAGCGTTTCCCAACTCTGGTCCTCAAGTACCCCCAACGGTACACATTTTTGTTGTAGCCCTGGACAAACACACCTCATTCAACTCGTCAATGGCTTGATGATTAGTTGACAAGTTGAATCAGCTTTGCTCTGGGGCTCCGATAAAAATCTGTACTGTAGGGGTACCCAAGGACTGGAGTTGGGAAACACTGACTTAAGCTATGGGACAAAATTACCTCTCTAGATTCTAAACTATGGTCACTTTAGCTAAATTTTCAGGTACCTGATGGAGAGAAGGGAATCCTGGGTAAAGTTAAGCTTTTATTGTCAGGAGGCGAGAGGTCTGTGGAAGGAAGCATGCCATGTTTTATACTGTCGTAGTAGTAGAAGGCTACAGTACTGACATATAGTAACAATGTATATGATTACTATGGCAACCCCTGGTGACCAGCTAGGGCTGTTACCTTTGTTGAAGTTGCTGAAGCCCTGCAAGGTAAAACGCTTTTTAGCCACAGCTGCTCTGTCTGAGGTAGGACTGGTCGCTGCTTCTACTGGGCCAGGAGAAGGAGAGGAGAAGGAAGGAGGGAGAGGCGAGTGGGATGAGAAAAAGGAGAGCGACAGGGAGAGGTGTGTGAGGCATAAAAGAAGGAAGGGATGGAGAGAAGGAAAGTGCAGTGATGAGAGAAAGACATGAGAAATAGAGAGACAGAAAGAGAAGTGACGACATAGGCAAACGGAGGGAAGAGAGGAGAAAGATTAGTCATCTCATCACAGAGAGAAAAGCAACAGTTAAGAGTAAAAGTCAGAACATAGTATAGTTCAGTGTTGTTTAGAAAAGCTTTAGGAAAGTGATAACTATTAAATACAGTTGAGAGTAAAGAATAGCTTTGAATTTAGCATTGGACCCAGTTGAAAGGTGGTGGTGTCTGAGCGGTCTTTATGTTATAAGGCAGTATCCTCCTCCCCTCTCTCACTCTCTGCTCACCTTTGGTCTTTGGGAAGGAGCAGGAGTTAGCGTCAGGGCTGCTGGGTTCTCCCTTCTTCTCCTTCATGCTCCTCTCCCCTCTTCTAAATGGACTGAGGAGACAGGAGGATGAAACAGGTCTGTCAGAAACTCACACTGCAACACATTTTTACACTGCTGCTACTTTCTGTTTATTATCTATGCATAATCACTTTACAAATTACCTCGACTAACGTGTACCCCCGCACATTGACTCGGTACCGGTAGCCCCTGTATACAGCCTTGTTATTGTAATTTTCTTGTGTTACTTTTTCATTATATACATACATACATACATACATACATACATACATACATACATACATACATACATACATACAGTGGGGAGAACAAGTATTTGATACACTGCCGATTTTGCAGGTTTTCCTACTTACAAAGCATGTAGAGGTCTGTCATTTTTATCATAGGTACACTTCAACTGTGAGAGACGGAATCTAAAACAAAAATCCAGAAAATCACATTGTATGATTTTTAAGTAATGAATTTGCATTTTATTGCATGACATAAGTATTTGATCACCTACCAACCAGTAAGAATTCCGGCTCTCACAGACCTGTTAGTTTTTCTTTAAGAAGCCCTCCTGTTCTCCACTCATTACCTGTATTAACTGCACCTGTTTGAACTCGTGACCTGTATAAAAGACACCTGTCCACACACTCAATCAAACAGACTCCAACCTCTCCACAATGGCCAAGACCAGAGAGCTGTGTAAGGACATCAGGGATAAATTGTAGACCTGCACAAGGCTGGGATGGGCTACAGGACAATAGGCAATCAGCTTGGTGAGAAGGCAACAACTGTTGGCACAATTATTAGAAAATGGAAGAAGTTCAAGATGACGGTCAATCACCCTCGGTCTGGGGCTCCATGCAAGATCTCACCTCGTGGGGCATCAATGATCATGAGGAATGTGAGGGATCAGCCCAGAACTACACGGCAGGACCTGGTCAATGACCTGAAGAGAGCTGGGACCACAGTCTCAAAGAAAACCATTAGTAACACACTACGCCGTCATGGATTAAAATCCTGCAGCGCACGCAAGGTCCCCCTGCTCAAGCCAGCGCATGTCCAGGCCCGTCTGAAGTTTGCCAATGACCATCTGGATGATCCAGAGGAGGAATGGGAGAAGGTCATGTGGTCTGATGAGACAAAAATAGAGCTTTTTGGTCTAACTCCACTCGCCGTGTTTGGAGGAAGAAGAAGGATGAGTACAACCCCAAGAACACCATCCCAACCGTGAAGCATGGAGGTGGAAACATCATTCTTTGGGGATGCTTTTCTGCAAAGGGGACAGGACGACTGCACCGTATTGAGGAGAGGATGGATGGGGCCATGTATCGCGAGATCTTGACCAACAACCTCCTTCCCTCAGTAAGAGCATTGAAGATGGGTCGTGGCTGGGTCTTCCAGCATGACAACGACACGAAGCACACAGCCATGGCAACTAAGGAGTGGCTCCGTAAGAAGCATCTCAAGGTCCTGGAGTGGCCTAGCCAGTCTCCAGACCTGAACCCAATAGAAAATCTTTGGAGGGAGCCGAAAGTCCGTATTGCCCAGCGACAGCCCGGAAACCTGAAGGATCTGGAGAAGGTCTGTATGGAGGAGTGGGCCAAAATCCCTGCTGCAGTGTGTGCAAACCTGGTCAAGAACTACAGGAAACGTATGATCTCTGTAATTGCAAACTAAGGTTTCTGTACCAAATATTAAGTTCTGCTTTTCTGATGTATCAAATACTTATGTCATGCAATAAAATGCCAATTAATTACTTAAAAATCATACAATGTGATTTTCTGGATTTTTGTTTTAGATTCCTTCTCTCACAGTTGAAGTGTACCTATGATAAAAATGACAGACCTCTACATGCTTTGTAAGTAGGAAAACCTGAAAAATCGGCAGTGTATCAAATACTTGTTCTCCCCACTGTACATACATACATACATACATACATACATACATATATATATATACACACACAAAAATAAATATATATACACATACACACACGCAGTTGAAGTTGGAAGTTTACATACACCTTAGCCAAATACATTTAAACTCAGTTTTTCACAATTCCTGACATTTAATCCTAGTAAAAATTCCCTGTCTTAGGTCAGTTAGGATTACCACTTTATTTTAAGAATGTGAAATGTCAGAATAATAGTAGAGAGAATATTTTATTTAATCTTTTATTTCTTTCATCACATTCCCAGTGGGTCAGAAGTTTACAAACACTCACTTAGTATTTGGTAGCATTGCCTTTAAATTGTTTAACTTGGGTCAAACGTTTTGGGTAGCCTTCCACAAGCTTCTCACAATAAGTTGGGTGAATTTTGGCCCATTCCTCCTGCGAGCAAGGAGGCCTACAAACCTGACTCAGTTACACCAGCTCTGTCAGTGTCACGACTTCCACCGAAGGTGGTTCCTCTCCTTGTTCGGGCGGTGCTCGGCGGTCGGCGTTGCCGGCCTACTAGCCATCACCGATCCATTTTTCCTTTTCCGTTTGGTTCATTCACACCTGGTTTTTATTTGCTTTAATTTCTGTGTGTATATTTACCCGTTTCGCCCGCTTAGGTTTGTGCGGGATTATTTTCATGTTGCTCGTTGAGGTTTTTTTCCTCAGTTATTTCACGTGTACCGTGTGTTAGGTATAGTAAGGAGCATTGTTTTTCTCCTTCCGTGAGTAACTGTGTGTTCCCATGTCTTGGGCGTTTATGGACATTGTACATGTACCGTTTTGGGACTTGCCTATTAAAGACGCTACATTGACATCTCTGCTCTCCTGCGCTTAACTCCTTAACTACCTTCAGTACGATTACGCAACAGTCAGGATGAATGAGCCAAAATTCACCAAACTTATTGTGGGAAGCTTGTGGAAGGCTACCCGAAACGTTTGACTCAAGTTAAACAATTTAAAGGCAATGCTACCAAATACTAATTGAGTGTATGTAAACTTCTGACCCACTGGGAATGTGATGAAAGAAATAAAAGCTGAAATAAATCACTGTCTCTATTATTCTGACATTTCACATTCTTCAAATAAAGTGGTGATCCTAACTGACCTAAGACAGGGAATTTTTACAAGGATTAAATGTCAGGAATTGTGAAAAACGGAGTTTAAATGTATTTGGCTAAGGTGTATGTAAACTTCCAACTTCAACTATATATATATATATATATATATATATATATATATTTTCCACAAGCTTCCCGTGTCCGCTCAATTCATTCTGTTTCTATCGGCAATGTTCAGAAACCTGAATACAACATGTTGTCTTACCGAAGTCAAATCAAATTTTGATTTGTCACATGCACCAAATAAAACAGGTGTAGACCTTACCGTGAAATGCTTACTAACAATCACATAACCAACAATGCAGTTCAAGAAATAGACTTAAGAAAATATTTACCAAATAACTAAAGTGAAAAAAAAAAAAAATTAAAAGTATATTTGTGTGTGTGTGTATATACAGTGGGGAGAACAAGTATTTGATACACTGCCGATTTTGCAGGTTTTCCTACTTACAAAGCATGTAGAGGTCTGTAATTTTTATCATAGGTACACTTCAACTGTGAGAGACGGAATCTAAAACAAAAATCCAGAAAATCACATTGTATGATTTTTAAGTAATTAATTTGCATTTTATTGCATGACATAAGTATTTGATACATCAGAAAAGCAGAACTTAATATTTGGTACAGAAACCTTTGTTTGCAATTACAGAGATCATACGTTTCCTGTAGTTCTTGACTAGGTTTGCACACACTGCAGCAGGGATTTTGGCCCACTCCTCCCTACAGATCTTCTCCAGATCCTTCAGGTTTCGGGGCTGTCGCTGGGCAATACGGACTTTCAGCTCCCTCCAAAGATTTTCTATTGGGTTCAGGTCTGGAGACTGGCTAGGCCACTCCAGGACCTTGAGATGCTTCTTACGGAGCCACTCCTTAGTTGCCATGGCTGTGTGCTTCGTGTCGTTGTCATGCTGGAAGACCCAGCCACGACCCATCTTCAATGCTCTTACTGAGGGAAGGAGGTTGTTGGCCAAGATCTCGCGATACATGGCCCCATCCATCCTCCCCTCAATACGGTGCAGTCGTCCTGTCCCCTTTGCAGAAAAGCATCCCCAAAGAATGATGTTTCCACCTCCATGCTTCACGGTTGGGATGGTGTTCTTGGGGTTGTACTCATACTTCTTCTTCCTCCAAACACGGCGAGTGGAGTTAGACCAAAAAGCTCTATTTTTGTCTCATCAGACCACATGACCTTCTCCCATTCCTCCTCTGGATCATCCAGATGGTCATTGGCAAACTTCAGACGGGCCTGGACATGCACTGGCTTAAGCAGGGGGACCTTGCGTGCGCTGCAGGATTTTAATCCATGACGGCGTAGTGTGTTACTAATGGTTTTCTTTGAGACTGTGGTCCCAGCTCTCTTCAGGTCATTGACCAGGTCCTGCCGTGTAGTTCTGGGCTGATCCCTCACCTTCCTCATGATCATTGATGCCCCACGAGGTGAAATCTTGCATGGAGCCCCAGACCGAGGGTGATTGACCGTCATCTTGAACTTCTTCCATTTTCTAATAATTGCGCCAACAGTTGTTTCCTTCTCACCAAGCTGCTTGCCTATTGTCCTGTAGCCCATCCCAGCCTTGTGCAGGTCTACAATTTTATCCCTGATGTCCTTACACAGCTCTCTGGTCTTGGCCATTGTGGAGAGGTTGGAATCTGTTTGATTGAGTGTGTGGACAGGTGTCTTTTATACAGGTAACGAGTTCAAACAGGTGCAGTTAATACAGGTAATGAGTGGAGAACAGGAGGGCTTCTTAAAGAAAAACTAACAGGTCTGTGAGAGCCGGAATTCTTACTGGTTGGTAGGTGATCAAATACTTATGTCATGCAATAAAATGCAAATTAATTATTTAAAAATCATACAATGTGATTTTCTGGATTTTTGTTTTAGATTCCGTCTCTCACAGTTGAAGTGTACCTATGATAAAAATGACAGACCTCTACATGCTTTGTAAGTAGGAAAACCTGCAAAATCGGCAGTGTATCAAATACTTGTTCTCCCCACTGTATATATATATATATATACACACACAAATATACTTTTTTTTTTTTTAAATTTCACTTTAGTTATTTAGTAAATCTTTTCTTAAGTCTATTTCTTGAACTGCATGTGATATTTCTTGTTGGTTATGTGATTGTTAGTAAGCATTTCACGGTAAGGTCTACACCTGTTTTATTTGGTGCATGTGACAAATCAAAATTTGATTTGACTTCGGTAAGACAACATGTTGTATTCAGGTTTCTGAACATTGCCGATAGAAACAGAATGAATTGAGCGGACACGATTCCATATTCTATCAGACAGACAATCATATCTGTTCTACATGATACATTTCTGTCGGAACCTTCTCTTACATCCCCCTAAACAGACCCCATTATTCCATGTAATATACAGTGCATAACATTCGAGGGGGGTCTTTGATTACTTCTCATTTGTGAATGAGAGGCTCTGACTCTCTAATAGGTCAGTATGGGTCAGATGACTGACCTGAGGCTAACAGGTGCTCCAGCACCAGGGGGGAACTTGGAACAGTCCGTCTGACGGCCTCTGTTGACTGGCTTCTGGAAGACACGCAGGGAGATCAACTACAGTCCCACTACATCATGACCAGTGAATGTAATAATCAATGTAATTACAATACACTCAAAGTATTAGAAATAAAACTAATACTATTTGACACCAGGTCTGCCACAGACAGACACCCTGCCTACCTCTGTAGGCCTCCAGCTGCATTGTCAGAACCTTCCGGATCTCCTTCACCCACGTTGTTTTTACCTCAGACGTTGGGGCCTGAAATACAATGATGAAACCCCTCAGTTTTGTTTTATCTAAACAGAGTCTGATATGATTTCTGTATCATTGTAAAATAAACTTGGAGACATGTCTGTAACTGTTGTTTGGGCAAAACCACTCACCTGAACGATGTACACCTCCTCCCGTGAGTTGCACCAGACCTCAAACTTCTTGTTGTCACCTTTGGCGTTCTCAGTGATGCCCACAGCACTCATCTGATAGAGGGCATACATTTTGGAAAATGTTACTTTCTAAAAGCTCAATTTTAACTCACTTGTAATATCAAACACTGTTAGACCTACTACCGACAAACAGACACACGGGCGGGCAGGTAGGCAGACTTATGGACAGACAGACTCACGTTGAGGGACTGTTTGAAGCTGTAGGAGGGGGCTTTCTCGTAGCCCTCCCCGTTCTCCTCCCGTCTCTTACAGAAGAGCAGGGCCTTCTCATGCAGGAACAGGTGTCTCTGCATGGGCTTGAAGCGGGCCAGGTCCTTGACCTTGGCGTGACCTTTCTTGTGTTCTGTCCACACACTGAATGACCCCTGCATCAGCAGCCGTCCCAGGTCGCCCATGTTACCCTATCAGAAGAAGGGTCACAGGTCAGGAGAAAGTTCATGTCTCATCAGAAGCTATGGTGCTGCAGTCTTATGTAATTTTGACATGTTGACACAATCGCTAAAATAATGTGATGTTGACGCCATGAAAGGAATATGCTGTATATTTCAGAGAATGTAAAGTTGATCGATGATGAACTCACATCGTATCCAGTAATAGCGATGAGGTGCATGGAGTCGTTGACAGCCTTCAGGATGCCCAGGATGGAGGTGAGCGCCTCCTGCAGGTCTTCTGACCCCTCACAGCCCTTACTGTACTTCAGCAGCTCCTACAACACACACATGCACATATTGAGTTATGTTGATCAGCAATGAGACATTATGAATATAAAGGAGTGGACCAGAATGCTCCTGTGAATCATGAAACAACGTATAGAAGGACAAGTACTGGTCCTACCTTCAACAGGAGCTGGTATTTGGTGATCCTCTGGACAGGTTTCAGGAGATAGGAGTCCAAGCCCAGTTTATGTTCCAGCTTCTTCTGACACTCCTGTTACAGACCAGAACAGGGAGAATACATTAGTAGGGGATAACAACCACTTAAGCCTGAAGCTGTTGGGTGTGTTTACCTTAGAGGAGGTGTGTATATGGTGTGTACCTGGAAGAAGGAGCAGTCGGAGCACTGTCTCCACAAGCTCTCAGAGCGAGGTTTATTCTGACAATACTTCTCATAGATCTGCAGGTCTGTCATCTATGAGAGAGAGAGAATAAAGAAAAGAGAGAAATACCCTGCATCACAAACACTTCACTACAATCATAGTAGTGATTTAAACACAACATATTCCAGTTCAATCTCCAAACACTCACCCTCTCCAGAAAACACCGACCCACAAGTTCCGGGCAGTCTTCGTACTCTTCCAACTCCCTCAGAAAGGTCCTGGAAGATCACAAGGAAGAGTGATGCAGAGATAAAGATATGATCAATTATTCAGTACAATGCCTGGGTAGTCCTATCACTGTGTAAGCACCATTAATAACCGCTAGGGGGTGCTACTTTACCTCTTGTGGAAGTGGTAGATCTCTGGCATGTTGCCAAACAGCACATCTTTCTTGTTTTGCAGAGGAATGGGCATGAGACTGGCCATGGCTGGGTTGTCCATCTCTGAGGCATAGCCCTGAAACACCCAATAGGACGAACACAGTTAAGACCGATACGCACGTGTGAGAGGAGGACGAAGAGGTTTCAGATGGTCCAGGGGAGAGGGATAGAGAGATACACACCTGTAGAACACAGAGCAGTTCCTCCACGTATGCCCTCTCTGTCTCCAGCAGCTCATTCATTACATGTCTCCATAGAGAGAGCACAGTCAGACATAATGTAGACAGTTCAGGCTTACATGATACAGACACCAGATGATAATCGTTATTATTTCTATGGGTGAAACACTACACACAAAAGTCAGAGAAACACCACAGACTCACAGATATGTAGTCAGACATAACATCGGACAAAACACTGACCAAACTTACTTTCTGAGGATGGCCAGGTTCTCGTCCTCCTCTGACATAGAGGCACTTCTGTTGCTCTGTAGCTGGCCCTCCACCTGAGAACACACCACAGGATGAGTGTCTGCTGAAACTACTGGAGCTAGTGTCTCATTTGACATGCATACTGCAGGTATGATTATTTCTACCCCACAGTAAAACACAAGAGGGAACTCCACTTACTTTTCTACAGCTGACCCTGTTCACAGAGTCTCCCTCTGAGCAGCTCTTCTCCAGCACTCTCTTTGCTATGGGGGAGAGAATGAGAGAGTGGAGGAGGTGAGGTGGGATATTAACACTATACACATATTTAAATATACATTGGCCGATCTAGTTAAAAGAACATTAACCCTATGTCAGGACTGTATGTGTGATGACAGGGTGCTGATGATGTGTATACAAGGACATAATGGTACATAAGGACTGGTAGTACTTCAGGACAGGTGGTATATAAGGACTCACCTGGCGAGGACAGTGGGGACTTGATGGCTTCAGGCCTTGGGGCCACAGGCTGGACTGGCCTGGTGTGTTTGGCTGCCAGCTTCTTCAGACTGACCCTCCTCTTGTCAAACATCTCCTGCATGGAAACCTGCTTCTGGAACACCTTCTCCACTTGGTCCTGAGGGAGGAGAGGCAAAAGGATGAGAGAGGAGGAGAGAAGGAGAAGAGGAAGAGGAGCAGGGAGCAGAATTACACCCTGGGACACTCAGTTTTTGATAGCTGTTTGTTTGCTGTGTCATCTTTTCTTTACATTTAATTGATCACATTATGATGACATTTTAATGACATCAATCCAGGTCTGAGTGCATGTCTGAGTCATAGAATTGGATTCTCTTACCCTGAACTCCTGGTTGAGCACTGTCTCGTAGTCCCTGCAGATGGCACTAGGATCAGTCAGTTTGTTCTGTCCCGCCGTATCCAGGTAACGCTCAATCTCCTGCAGCGCTGACTCTGCCCCGTCATGTGACTGACACCTGTCCACGGGCTGAGAGGCCAGCAGGTAGATGCCATCATCACACCACTTAGAAGCCTGGTAGAGAGGGGGGTTGAGTGTGTGTTTTTAGGGGTATATGGGGTGGTGTGTGTGTGTTTCTACATGCATTTGATTGACTTTTTTTGACTTTGTGTGTATATATATACACACTACTGTTCAAAAGTTTGGGGTCACTTAGAAATTTCCTTGTTTTTGAAAGAATAACATATTTTCTGTCCATTAAAATAACATAAAATTGATCAGAAACACAGTGTAGACATTGTTAATGTGAGTAGCAGCTGGAAACGGCTGATTTTTAATGGAATATCTATATAGGCGTAGAGGCCCGTTATCAGAAACCATCACTCCTGTGTTCCAATGACATGTTGTTTTAGCTAATCGAAGTTCATCATTTTAAAAGGCTAATTGATCATTAGAAAACCCTTTTGCAATCATGTTAACACAGATGAAAACTGTTGTTCTGATTAAAGAAGCAATAAAACTGTCCTTCTTGAGACTAGTTGAGTATCTGGAGCATCAGCATTTGTGGGTTCGATTCCAGGCTCAAAATGGCCAGAAACAAAGAATTTTCTTCTGAAACTCGTCAGTCTATTCTTGTTCTGAGAAATGAAGGCTATTCCATGCGAGAAATTGCCAAGAAACTGAAGATCTCGTACAACACTGTGTACTACTCCCTTCACAGAACAGCGCAAACTGGCTCTAACCAGAATAGAAAGAGGAGTGGGAGGCCCTGGTGCACAACTAGGCAAGAGGACAAGTACATTAGAGTGTCTAGTTTGAGAAACAGACGCCTCACAAGTCCTCAACTGGCAGCTTCATTAAATAGTACCCGCAAAACACCAGTCTCAACGTCAACAGTGAAGAGGTGACTCCGGGATGCTGGCCTTCTAGGCAGAGTTCCTCTGTCCAGTGTGTGTTCTTTTGCCCATCTTAATCTTTTATTTTTATTGGCCAGTCTGAGATATTGCTTTTTCTTTGCAACTCTGCCTAGAAGGCCAGCATCCCGGAGTCGCCTCTTCACTGTTGAGACTTGTGTATTGCGGGTACTATTTAATGAAACTGCCAGTTGAGGACTTGTGAGGAGTCTGTTTCTCAAACTAGACACTCTAATGTACTTGTCCTCTTGCTCAGTTGTGCACCGGGGCCTCCCACTCCTCTTTCTATTCTGGTTAGAGCCAGTTTGTGCTGTTCTGTGAAGGGAGTAATACAGAGTGTTGTACGAGATCTTCAGTTTCTTGGCAATTTCTCGCATGGAATAGCCTTCATTTCTCAGAACAAGAATAGACTGACGAGTTTCAGAAGAAAGTTCTTTGTTTCTGGCCATTTTGAGCCTGCAATTGAACCCACAAATGCTGATGCTCCAGATACTCAACTAGTCTCAAGAAGGCCAGTTTTATTGCTTCTTTAACACAACGTGCCATTGGAACACAGGAGGGATGGTTGCTGATAATGGGCCTCTGTACGCCTATGTAGATATTCCATTAAAAATCAGCCGTTTCCAGCTACAATAGTCATTTACAACATTAACAATGTCTACACTGTATTTCTGATCAATTTGATGTTATTTTAATGGACCAAAAAAATAGATTTTCTTTCAAAAACAAAGACATTTGAACGGTAGTGTATGTGTGTGTGTTTATGTCCCTCTCACCCTCTCCAGGCTGTGGTGCAGCTCTATAGCTCTGAGTAAGTGGTCTTTCTTTGCTCTCAGGTAAATGCTCATTTCCTCGTTCAAGGCTCGGAGCTCGATGCATTTGGGCTGGATGGAGTCCTCAGCATAGTGGGAGTTCTGGATCAACTCGTCACCCTCGCGGGCCAGAGCCTGGGCTCGGTCCAGTACCTCCTACAGAGAGAGAAAGAGAGAGAAAGAGAGAGAAAGAGAGAGAAAGAGAGACAGAGAGAGAGAAAGAGAGAGAGAGAGAGAGAGAGAGAGGGGCAGGCAGGCAGGCAGGCAGGCAGGCAGGCAGGCAGGCAGGCAGGCAGGCAGGCAGGCAGGCAGGCAGGCAGGCAGGCAGGCAGGCAGGCAGGCAGGCAGGAAGGAAGGAAGGAAGGAAGGAAGGAAGGAAGGAAGGAAGGAAGGAAGGAAGGAAGGAAGGAAGGAAGGAAGGAAGGAAGGAAGGAAGGAAGGAGTGGGGTAGGAGGGAGAGAGAGAGATGGAAAGATAAGAGAGATGCGACATTATTGATTTCTATATGTACTCTGGATAATACATGTCTATCAGTGTGTTTGTTTACTTACACAGACTCTCTCCTCGTGGCTGCTCAGCTCGCGGAAGATGTGATCAGCGTGGGCGGGGCTTATTCCCACCTCCGAGAAAGCTGTCAATCTCTCTGCCACCTGGTCCAGCAGACACCTCACCTGGAACAGTAGTACAGCAGTTAGAACAGACACAGGTTGGACACATACAGACAAATGTAATGACATTTGGTATGACATACACACAACGTATACTCAGATCTGGTTGTACATGCACACACAGACATGGTATACAAAGATCAGGTGTGACATGCACACACACACACACACACACACAGGTGGCCGTGTCAATGTCCCATAGGTGTACCAGGATCAGGGGTGTAATTGCTTCAGAGATCTACTTAGTTTGTAAGGTGTATGTTGCTCTCTGGTGTATTGCTCTCAGGTACTGTAACTAGTGTATGTTACCCAAGGTGTACAGAAGTCAGGTGTGTGTAGTCATGTGTTGTCCCACTCACCTCTCTGTAGTTGTGTTCAAAGTGGCGGAGTAGCAGACATTGCTCCAGCTTGGTCTTATGTCTCTCCCAGAACTCATCAAATGCCCGTTCTGTCTCATTCAACTGGGAAAGCAGTCTGATTGAGGAGAGGGAGATAGGGATAGAGGGGGTGGAGGGAGAGGAGAGGGGGTGAAGGGAGAGGAGAGGGGGTGGAGGGAGAGGAGAGAAGATGGATAGAGGAGAGGGGAGGAGAGAGATGGGAAAGGGAAAGATTGAGATAAAGAGAAGATTAGAAAAGAGGAGTCATGAGACATTTTCTGCTATTCCTCTGTGTGTTTTGCTCACTCTACTGAGTTGAATGTGAAAGATGCCAGCCTGTTTTGTCTTCTCTGTCACCAGTGTTCTCCAAAATACTCCTTCTGACCTCAGAGGACCCAGCACTGCCAGTCCTTATCACGGTGAGGAGCAAAAGCTGTTATGTGTTCTCACCTCTTGCATTCATCAAGTCCTCCAGGGTTCTATATTTCCTGTGTATCTATGAACCAAGTGTTCTAGGTGCCCTGAGTGTGTTCTAACCCCAATGTTCTCGGTTCCTAGTGGGTGTTCTACCTCAGTGTTCTAGGTTCTCAGTGTGTGTTCTAACCCCAGTGTTCTAGGTTCCCAGTGTGTATTCTAACCTCAGTGTTCTAGGTTCCCAGTGTGTATTCTAACCCCAGTGTTCTAGGTTCCCAGTGTGTATTCTAAGCCCAGTGTTCTAGGTTCCCAGTGTGTGTTCTAGGTTCCCAGTGTGTGTTCTAACCTCTGTACAGTGGCCAGGTTCTCCAGTTCGTCCTGGTTCATGTTGTGGTCTGGGTCTCTGACCACTGGCTCATTAATACTCTCCAACAGTCTGCTGCCCTGTCCTAAAGCCACCAGCAGATCCTCCTGGAGACACAAACACATCAGGGGAATCAGATACACACGCCAACACCATCACTCTGATTTCAGTGGTGTGGGACAAGACAATGATTTACTTAGATTTAACCCATCATGTTAATTTTTGTATTCATCCTTCTGGAGGGAGGGAGGGAGGGAGGGAGGGAGGGAGGGAGGGAGGGAGGGAGGTCTGTCTGTCTGTCTGTCTGTGTGTGCGCCTGCTCTGTACCTTCATCTTGCTCTTCTTGTTGATGTGTGTCCCCAGTAGGTTGCTGGTAGCCTGGATGTCATTGGGTAGTTCGGTCTCTGCTAGCTCTGTCCCAAACGACTGCAGGATCTGAGCTGTTCTCTTTACCATCAGAGCAAAGCCCTCAATGGCCTTCACACAGATGGATATAATACATTGTTAGAAAATAACATGCATAGCTTGACTGGGAAAAAGGTTATTAGTCCAACACTAGGGAACTGGGCCATGGTTCTGGTGTTTATGCTGTGTATTCACTGTGTGTTTGCTGGATGTGTATCTCTGTGTGTGTTTAATTTATTAGGATCCCCATTAGTCGACGCCAGAGTATGTGAGCGGAGCTGGAACAGAGCGAGGAGCTTCGGCCTTCTCGTCGAGCTCCAATTTCCCTCCAGTAGCGCTCACACTTCATGAGCTCAGGGCGTGTCCGCCCCAGCATGCATTCATAGTCTATTTGTGTGCTGCTACAGCCCCTTGCTTTAGCTACTGTCATGGAGTTCACTAAATATTTTCATAAAGAAACTGATAAAACACCCAGTTGCTAAATCAAGGTGACTTACAAAGATGAGGACCAAGAGCAAGAGAGGGAGTGTGGTGATGTAGTGTCCACAACTAAAGAATCATTGTGGAATCTGAAAAGACACTTATCCCAAAACCATGATGGTCTACATACTATGTGCACATGCTAAAAGAAAGGAACGAGGTGGGTAGATAACTAATTGTGTCATATTAGCAAAGTATTTATAAACAAAAAATCTGTCCTCTTAAACGTCTTGCTCATTTTTGTTCTATTATCTATACAATAAGCCATAATTGATTTTGTCCCAATAGGCCTGGCATTTTCCCACGTTCAAGGAGCTTTCCGTTTTGATTAGGTTATATAAGAATACCTAAAGAAAAATAAAACAACTCTGCATCTCTGCCCAGCCTGGCAAGAGTGGCCAAAAGGGTGTTTAGCATCCCCAGTGGCTCTACAAGTGTGGAGAGGATATTCTCCGCTGCTGGCCTGCTCTCCAGGCACCATCACATGAGCCTGACACCACAGACTGGCCAAACTTGTTTCTAAAAAAGAATTCAAAGTCACCAATAAGTCATTTTTTGTTTTAATTTGTATTTAATTCTAAGTAAGTCACAGCATATATGCACATTTAGAGAAGGATTTAATACAACTAAATGTTTAAATGCTGAGCGCATTATGTCCCTACCAGCCTATTGTGTCGCACTTGCAAATGCTTCAAAATGTATTCCTTTGTAAGCTATAGCCTTGAAATAATTGAAACAATTTAGCCTAAATAATTATTTTAGGCTCCCTGTCTGGCTCCTGACCTATTTAGAGTGTTTATATGTGGTTTAATATGACATGTAGCCTATTTGAAATGATGCTCACTTCTTACATTCACCTTGTCATGTTAATTCAAATAAAAATGCGAATCCATATGATTTGGTTTCAATACTTAAACACCAATTGGTACGTCCAGGTAGTCACAAAAATAGATGGGTGTTGGTTCAATTGTGATTTTAATGAATGGAGCGAATTTGGAGAGGGAATTTTTTTCTTCATGTGAGCACGGAGCGGTTTTTAGCGGAGTGGTAGGAAAGGACATGGAGGGCAGAGCGGTGTGCTGCACCTCTCCATTAACGATGAGCGGGATTTCCAACCACTCAACTCCGCTCACATGCGCTGGCCGACGCCAATGGCAACATCTAGTCTTACTGGGGTCCGACACATAACGAAAAATACATTACAGACAAGATACTTTACAATTTACATTTAAAAACATGTAGTGTGTGTGTGTGTGTGTGTGTGTGTGTGTGTGTGTGTGTGTGTGTGTGTGTGTGTGTGTGTGTGTGTGTGTGTGTGTGTGTGTGTGTGTGTGTGTGTGCAGTCAGTCTTCCTCAACTCTTAGCCAAGAGAGACTGGCATATATAGAATTAATACTAGCCCTCTGATTACAATGAAAGCAAGACGTGCGACTCTGTTCTGGGCCAGCTGCAGCTTAACTAGGTCTTCTTTGCAAATCAAATCACATTTTATTGGTCACATACACATGGTTAGCAGATGTTAATGCGAGTGTAGCAAAATGCTTGTGCTTCTAGTTCCGACAGTGCTGTAATATCTAACAATTTCACAATAACTCCCTTAAAACACACAAATGTAAAGGGCTGAATAAGAATATGTACATATAAATATATAGATGAGTGATGCAGTAGATGGTATAGAATACAGTATATACATATGAGATGAGTAATGTTGTTGTATGTGTCGAACTGCTGTGCTTTATCGTGGCCAGGTCGCAGTTGTAAATGAGAACTTGTTCTCAACTAGCCTACCTGGTTAAATAAAGGTTAAATAAAATGTTCTTAATTATTTTTTTTTGGATATGTAGACATTATTAAAGTGCCGTTATTTAAAGTGACTAGTGATACATTTATTAAAGTGGCCAGAGATTTGAGTCTGTATGTTGGCAGCAGCCACTATCTTAGTGATGGCTGTTTAACAGTCTGATGGCCTTGAGATATCTGTTTTTCAGTCTCTCGGTCCCAGCTTTGATGCACCTGTACTGACCTCGCCTTCTGGATGGTAGCGGGGTGAACAGGCAGTGGCTCGGGTGGTTGTTGTCCTTGATGATCTTTTTGGCCTTCCTGTGACATCGGGTGCTGTAGGTGTCCTGGAGGGCAGGTAGTTTGCCTCTGGTGATGCGTTGTGCCGACCTCACCACCCTCTGTAGAGCCTTGCGGTTGTGTGCGGTCCAGTTGCCGTACCAGGTGGTGATACAGCCCGACAGGATGCTCTCGATTGTGCATCTGTAAAAGTTTGTGAGTGTTTTAGGTGACAAGCCAAATTTCTTCAGCCTCCTGAGGTTGAAGAGGCGCTGTTGCGCCTTCGTCACCACACTGTCTGTGTGGGTGGACCATTTCAGTTTGTCCGTGATGTGTATCCCGATGAACTTAAAACTTTCCAACTTCTCCACTACTGTCCCGTCAGTGTGGATGGGGGGATGCTCCCTCTGCTGTTTCCTGAAGTCCACGATCATCTCTTTTGTTTTGTTGATGTTGAGTGAGAGGTTATTTTCCTGACTCCACACTCAGAGGGCCCTCACCTCCTCCCTGTAGGCTGTCTCATCGTTGTTGGTAATCAAGCCTACCACTGTAGTGTCGTCTGCAAACTTGATGATTGAGTTGGAAGCGTGCATGGCCATGCAGTCAGTCATGGGTGAACAGGGACTACAGGAGAGGGCTGAGAACGCACCTTTGTGGGGCCACATGTGTTGAGGATCAGCGGGGTGGAGATGTTGTTTCCTACCCTCACCAACAGGGGCCGGCCTGTCAGAAAGTCCAGGACCCAGTTGCACATCTCAGCTGTAGTCAATGAAGCCTTGTTCTCAGATTAGCTTTTTAAAAATCTCCAGCTACAATAAATGTAGCCTCAGGATATATGGTTTCCAGTCTACACAGAGTCCAGTGAAGTTCTTTCAGGGCCGTCAAGGTATCAGCTTGGGGGGGATATACACGGGTGTGACTATAATCAAAGAGTATTCTCTTGGTAGATGATGCGGTCGGCATTTGATTGTAAGGAATTCTAGGTCAGGTGAACAAAAGTTTATTTGTTTATGTGTAACTCTGTGTTGTTGTTTTTGTCGCACTGCTTTGCTTTATCTTGGCCAGGTCGCAGTTGTAAATGAGAATTTGTTCTCAACTGGCCTACCTGGTTAAATAAAGTAAAAAAAAAAAAAATCAAATAAAAGGACTTGAGTTCCTGTATGTTGTTATGATTACACCATGAGTCGTTAATCATAAGGAATACCCCCCGCCCTTCTTCTTACCAGAAAGATGCTTTTAGCTGTCGGTGCGATGCGTGAAGAAACCGGGTGGCTGTACCGACTGACAACATATCCCGAGTGAGCCATGTTTCCGTGAAGCAGAGAATGTTACAATCTCTGATGTCTCTCTGGAAGGCAACTCCTGCCCTAATCTCATCCTCCTTGTTGTCTAGAGATTGGACATTGGCGAGTAGTATGCTTGGAAGCGGCGGATGGTGTGCTCGCCTTCTAAGTCTGACCAGTAGGACGCTCCGTCTGCCTCTCCTGCGGCGACCGCATTGTTTTGGGTCGGCCTCTGGGATAAGATCCCATGTCCAGGGTGGAGGTCCGAACACAGGATCCGCTTCGGGAAAGTCGTATTCCTGGTCGTAATGTTGGTAACTTGACGTCGCTTTTATACGCGATAGTTCTTCCCGGCTATATGTAATAACACTTGAGATTTTCTGGGCTAACAATGTAAAAAAATAATACATTAAAAAACGAATTACTGCATAGTTTCCTAAGAACCTGAATCGAGGCGACCCTCTCTGTCAGCGCCATTGTTGCAGCACTTGTTGCAGTGTGCACTGTGTGTGTGTGTGTGTGTGTGTTTGTGTATACTCACGGTGCGGTGTGAGATCCACTTCTCGTGGCAGTACTCCTGGGTTCCTCCCAGCTCAGTAGTCAGTTGTGTCCGGTCTATGTAGGAGTGGAGCTCAGTCACAGAACTCAGCATAATCATCTACACAAGCAACAATTTAGGATAGAAAAACGTAATGGTGAAGTAATGACAATAATACAATAGTCAGTCTATGAATGTGTGCGTGTCTGTAACCTGCTGTCTGTACGTACCGGCACCTTCATCTTGAACTCATCCTTGTTGAACTTGAACAAGATGTCTGAGAGAGTCCTCTGGAATAAGGTGGTGGGCCTCAATACCAGAACTAACTGCAGGTTTCCTGGGAACGAACCCTACACACAGAGAGAGGGGAGGAAAGGTAGGGGAGAGGGGAGGAGAGAAGGGTGGATGAACAGAGAACTGGGAGGACTTCTATAATACAGGAGTAGACAGCAACCACCATAGCTCTCAGTCTAGACAACCCACTAGCAAGAGACATCCTTTACACACACACACACACACACACACACACACACACACACACACACACACACACACACACACACACACACACACACACACACACACACACACACACACACACACACACACACACACACACACACACACACACACACACACGCATCAGTGGAAGGCATAATAAGGACATTAAATACCTCAGGATACCTGCGTAATGTAGCACACGCACACACTTTAAGGGTAGGATAAAGCTGAGAGACAGGGACTATTAAAAAGCAGACCCCCAGACATTATAATCAGGAGCTAAATTAGCATACAGTGTACATCCCTGAAGCTTGCTAGTTCTGGTGAGGTAAGACTCAAACTGTACATATAAAGACACAGCAAGATCAATATTATGGCTTTAGCCGGCGGTGGAGACAAATTCCCATTACTGAATTGATGCGTAAGCTAATTTATTGCACACACAGGTTTGATTGATTGGAGAGAGACAGAACGCTGGCCTAAGCAGAAATGACAGATATAAGACTCTGCCTCATTAACAAACAACCAGTAGGGAATACACAAACTTAATGGAATTAATGAATCAATAAACTGTTCCTCTCTGCAGCCCAACTAGAGAGAGCTCTTAATGACCTCTGACACTGCAGGACAGTCACTATGAAAGGGACTGGCCATTCACTAGCAACGTACTCTTCAAAACACAAACATCCGATGGAGACAAGCAAGGAAGAGGAAGAAATGAATGTAATGGAATTCAGTAGAAGTTGGTTTGAAAAAGGTGGTTGGGTGGATTTTGGAGACAGTATATATAAGGAACTAGTGTGACTCCCAGATGAGGGTTGTAACCGTTCGACCGTAACCTTCTGACTGGACTTGTGGTCATAGCCCACTGGTTCTGGTCGAAAACAGTACACACACACACACACACACACACACACACACACACACACACACACACACACACACACACACACACACACACACACACACACACACACACACACACACACACACACACACACACACACACACACACACACACACACACAGACACACGGCTGGTGAGTGAGAGTGTAGACAGTATGTCTCTTGGGAGTGAGTGAAACCACAGTAACCCTATAGGTTTTTAATTAGGGACCACACCATAAACAACTGCTGCTTTCTCCTCCAGTCTGAAAACCACCCATGCATGGCAATGCACTACACTCATTAAAACACAGACACACACAGACAGACAAAGAATCACAGTATACACAAAGATGTACACACCCACACACACGCAAACAAAAACATTGGATACATATACCCACAACAAAGAGGTGAATGATATGATAGTTGAGGCTATACAATGACTAATGTGAGACAACACCCCCCCTTCACAGTCCAGGCTCCAACTCAGTACCTGTTAACACGCATTTGTGTTGTTTATCTTGATATGATTTATCATTAGGTCTGGGAGGCGTCTTCAATAGTTGTGATAGTACCGGCTCAACTCATGCCAGCATTCACTACTATTCATTACACGGCCTGTGTGTGTGTGCGGCATTTAGCAGCGCGGTGAAACTATCCAGAACAGGCGGCTGTTCCGGCGGTGACTGAGTGCCTCCCATTACCAGGCTGTCAGGCTGTAATGCCCCCCCCCCCCCCCCCTTTGTGGGATTAATAAAGCTTGATTCAATTTGAAATGAGGGAGGGAGCATTCCAGGTCCCAGTGGAGTCTGGGTGTTCATATTCATCTCTCTATATATCTTCCTCTGTCTAGGAAATCATCTCTCTCTCACACATTCTCTTCAGTTCAGTGAAACTCTATAATGCGGCTTTCGTGTCAATAACAGAGAACCCATAGACCTCTACTTATTTCCCCTCTGTGTGTGTGAGACAGCTGTGTGGACAGCTGTCCACATAACTGTGGTGCTGAAACCAAGAATGCAGTCATATGGGGTTAAACAGCACTTAGGATATAGGTATTGATTAAAATCAATACGAATCATGCAGGTCCGTATTGTAACTTACTTAATAAAGTTCTGAAGGATCTCATAAATGGTGTTGAACAAAGAAAAAGCCATTGGAAATCCTGTGCTATTAATGGACGAACCATAAGGTGCTCAAACCATGTATCAACTCAGCACAAATAAACAAACACACTTTGAAAGCTAATCACCAAAGCAGAGATAATATCCCTCACAGCTCACACACTGTATTCAGCTGCCAGCAAACTGTCATCAAGCAGGAAACAGTGAGTTGTGACTGGAGAGGAAACAACAGGCTGTGTTTTCTAAGAGGAAGAGAAAGAGAGAAGAGACTCCCTCGATCATCTTTTCATTTTTTTATCCTCCTTTTACACATTCTCCTCATTCTGAAGCACAAAGCCCTAAGGGAGAGAGCAATGGAAAGGGGTGATATCCAGATCTGCTATATGCGCACGCGTTGATGTGGCTGCAAGGCGTGCGTTGGTATGATTCTGAACACTCATATCTGGCAACAATGACAAGAAGATGCCATGTGGGGAATCGTAGGTGGCTAGTTTCAGCTCATTGTTTTTTGTTATTGATGTCTTGTTTTGTTTTGAGGTGTTTGACTGATGTCAAGTCTATGCTAATACGGCAAAAATTTGCTAGTTAGCTAACCAACAACTGTAACGATGTATTTGAGTGACAAGTGATCATTGTGCAAACGTGTTTGTTTTCAACGAACATTTGGAGACTAAATATAGTTTACCTGTTCTGAACAATCTAAGCCAACCCTGTCTGTATTGCCGCACATGTTGGTTTTGTTGCTAAACTACCAACACGTCGATCTTAGTTTGATCACTCTGTTGTCACAAAGAATTTTGCAAAATGCAAAATGTAGTGTATTCGAGGTTTAAAGAGGCTTCTAAAGTTGGTCATTTCCTCTTTAAAATGTCAGACTTCCCTACACAAATGTTCCCTAACAATCCCTACACAAATGTCCATTAAAGAGTGACCGCCCCTAAAAAGCAACTTCTCTTTTTGAAAACAGGCTGTTGCATCAATATAAGTCAGAAACATTTATTCTAATGTCAAAATTGACTACAAAGTTCAAATAGGATACTTTTGGTCAGAGTCAGTCTCACCCAAAACTGCGATTTACGAGATGACAGGAAAAAAAGGTATGTTACAGAATGAAGGGTACGAAGGGTTCCCGTAACAGAATGAAGGGTACCGTAACAGAATGAAGGGTACCGTAACAGAATGAAGGGTTCCCGTAACAGAATGAAGGGTACCGTAACAGAATAAAGGGTACCGTAACAGAATAAAGGGTACCGTAACAGAATGAAGGGTTCCCATAACAGAATGAAGGGTACCGTAACAGAATAAAGGGTACCGTAACAGAATGAAGGGTTCCCATAACAGAATGAAGGATACCGTAACAGTTTTCCTAGGTTGGGTTTATTTTAATCCTGCCCACATGCCCACACCTGGCAGCACCCAAGTAATGATCAATTCGGAGCGCAGCTGCACACGCCACGATTGTAATGCCCATGGTCAATTTGGTGTGACATTTGATTTCCCTATGGGGCTAGTTAGGGACCATCAGTAAATTAAACAATGTATATGGAACAATATTTTAAAAGGTCAATAGCTCCAAATTTCAATGACTTAAAAACCTCAAACCAACTATAAATTGTAGAAAATCATATACAAATATTGAAAGCATTTAATGAGACAACTAAAATATGTGCAACATGAAAATATTGTACCGTTTACATTGTGTTATTTATTGACGGTCCCTAACTATACCCAGAGATAGGCTATCCAAAGTCAAACCAACTTTGCCACACCGGCTGAAGCGAATTGCCTAAATAATTTGGCTAACTCTTACCACCTGTGAACACACACAGACACCCACATCAAACCACACCCCGATACCAACTCACATTTGAATTCAGTCATGGTCACTAGCATGAGACTAAATAACGAAAGGCTGTCGCTCTTTATTTACAATACACATAATAATAATTCACATTTTTGTTGCTGCAGGAATTTTTTCCTGCTCTGAGAAACTGGTCAAATGAAGATAAACTATCTCTGTAAAGTGGCATAAATAAAATTTGTGGAGAGAGAGAAGGGATGAAGGAAGATGTGAACAAAGAGATAGTAGCTGAAACAAAGAGAGTGAAATGAGGAGAGAGAGTTTAGTGGGGCCGGAGAGAGATACAACAGCTACCTCATCACTACCACAGCATGGGAAACACACACAGACCTAATATTTCTTTCCATCTTTATCCATTAAAGTCAGTGTCAGTGTTTTTCCTATAGAGTGAGTTAATCTACACATTTTCTATACAGTATTTATCAAAACATGGTTTACAGTGAAGACACTCATTGTCATATCCTTCCAGCATGCTTTGTTGTAATGTGGGGAGAACACATCTCTCATCTCTCTTGTCCTCTTTGTTTTGGCTGTTTATTCTGCCCCCACGGCAGGGGAGTAACAGGGCTGAATCGGCTGCTGCCTGTGTGTGTGTATGTGTAGGTGGGGGGGTAATTCATATCTGCCCCCTAGGGCAGTTGTGATATCAATCCCTACTTTGTGGCACAGATGTGGAGCTCTGAGAAGAGGAGGGGTTGTTCTGACACCTCTTGTCTGCCAAACCCCCTCTGCCTTCGGGCTGACAGTGTAAGGATGAGGCCTCACAAAACTGGTGCTCCACTCAACACGTGATTAAAGAAATGTATTTCACACACACAGATGCATAGACACAAAAGACAGACTCCCCCGTATAGAGCCAGACACACACACGCGCTCGGTTACTTACTGCAATGCGGAGCAGGGTCCCCTTGACGGCTGCCCATCGGTCCTGCCGCCGGTCAATGACCAGGATAAAACCCACTCCTGCCGCAGACAGACTGGAAAAAAGAGATGGGATCCCGGTCAACACAACCACTAACACCTGACACCACTGCACACATGACCATAACAAGACCGCAGATGGAGACTGGAGAGAGGGGAACAAGGTTCAGTAGGACCACAGTGACTGGATATGACCAGAGAATAAATGAACAGGGAACCACAATGGTGAGAGAGGATAGAGATGACAGTGTCACTAGTATGTTTATACTGGATGTCCCATGTGGCTCAGTTGGTAGAGCATAGCGCTTGCAATGCCAGGGTTGTGGGTTCAATTCCCACTGGGGTACAAGTACAAAAAGTCTGAAATGTATACACTCTACTGTAAGTATCTCTGGAAAAGAGCGTCTGCTAAATATTAAAATGTTAAATGTAAAAATGTATCTGTCAGGCCTGAGTAAAGACCTACCCTCAGCTTGGTGCACTTATGTACAGGCAAGGTAAAGATGCTTCAAAAACCCTGTCCTAGTCCACAGTGAGAGGGGGATGCGAGGTTGTTCAACTATA
>NC_092099.1:25203123-25230623 GCF_045679555.1 Salvelinus alpinus | reverse complement strand
AAGAGAGAGAGAGAGAGAGAGAGAGAGAGAGCAAGAGAGAGAGAGAGCAAAGAGAGAGAGAGAGCAAGAGAGAGAGAGAGAAAGAGAGAGAGAGAGCAAGAGAGAGAGAGAGAGAGAGAGAGAGAGAGAGAGAGAGAGAGAGAGAGAGCAAGAGGGAGAGAGAGAGAGAGCGAGAGCAAGAGAGAGAGAGAGCAAGAGAGAGAGAGAGCAAGAGAGAGAGAGAGCGAGAGAGAGAGCGAGAGAGAGAGCGAGAGAGAGAGCGAGAGAGAGAGAGAGAGAGAGAGAGAGAGAGAGAGAGAGAGAGAGAGAGAGAGAGAGCAAGAGAGAGAGCAAGAGAGAGTTAATAGTATTTGACTCATGGACATTAGTTATTATAATGTTAAGGTTTTCCTCTGACCTCTGCTCCAGGGCTGTTAACCAGAGCCTGACTCATGTAGAGAACAGAGCCCAGTGTCCTGATGTCGTCTCCCTCCCACAGCCTGATGGACTCAGTCACTATCTGCAGCTCCAGCTCCTTCCTCTTCCTCACCTCCTGGCACTGGGCCTGTCACCGTGGAAACACCATCAGCACCACATTACAGGTTGTCATGGGAACAGCATCAGTGCCACAGACATTTATGACCACAGAAACAATGTAAAAGTGTGTGTCCATAGATACACATCTATATACAAAAGTATGGGGACACCTCTTCAAATTAGTGCATCGGCTATTTCAGACACAGTGTATACAATTGAGTACACAGCCATGCAATCTCCATAGACAAACATTGGCAGTAGAATGGCCTTACTGAAGAGCTCAGTGACTTTCAATGTGGAGAAGTCAACAGGATGCCACCTTTACAACAAGTCAGTTCATCAAATTTCTGATCTGCTAGAGCTGCCCCGGTCAACTGTAAGTGCTGTTATTGTGAAGTAGAACCATCTAGGAGCAACAACGACCCAGCCGCGAAGTGGTAGGCCACACAAGCTCACAGAACAGGACCGCCAAGTGCTGAAGCGGGGAGCAAGTTCAAATCGTCTGTCCTCTTTTGCAACACTCACTACAAAGTTCCAAACTGCTCCTGGAAGCAACATCAGCACAATAATTGTTCATCAGGAGCTTCATTAAATGGGTTTCTATGGCCAAGCAGCTGCACACAAGCCTAAGATCACCATGCGCAATGCCACGCATTGGCTGGAGTGGTGTAAAGCTCGCCGCGATTGGACTCTGAAGCAATGGAAACACATTCTCTGGAGTGATGAATTACGCTTCACCATCTGCCAGTCTGACTGACAAAATATGGGTTTAGCGGATGCCAGGAGAACGCTACCTGCCCGAATGCATAGTGCCAACTATAAAGTTTGGTGGAGGAGGAAGGATGGTCTGGGGCTGTTTTTCATGGTTCTGGCTAGACCCCTTAGTTCCAGTGAAAGGAAATCTTAATGCTACAGCATACAATGACATCCTAGACGATTCCGTGTTTCCAACTTTGTAGCAACAGTTTGGGGAAGGACCGTTCCTGTTTCAGCATGACAATGCCCCCGTGCACAAAGCGAGGTCCATACAGAAATGGTTTGTCAAGATCAGTGTGGAAGAACTTGACTGGCCATCGAACACCTTTGGGATGAATTGGAATGCAGACTGCGAGCCAGGCCTAATCGCCCATCAGTGCCTGACCTCACTAACACTTTTGTGGCTGAATGGAAGCAATGTTCCAGCATCTAGTGGAAAGCCTTCCCAGAAGAGTGGAAGCTGTTATATATAGATATACAGTTGAAGTCGGAAGTTTACATACAGTGCCAAGTCTAGGACAAAGGGGCTTCTCAACAGTTTTTACCCCCAAGCAATG
Organism: Salvelinus alpinus; assembly: GCF_045679555.1. Taxonomy (NCBI): domain Eukaryota; kingdom Metazoa; phylum Chordata; class Actinopteri; order Salmoniformes; family Salmonidae; genus Salvelinus; species Salvelinus alpinus. Next base: position 25,228,794 of record NC_092099.1, on the reverse strand, counting down.
AGACTCCTGAACAGGTAATCAAACGGCTACCCGGACTATTTGCATTGTGTGCCCCCCCCAACCCCTCTTTTACGCTGCTGCTACTCTCTGTTTATCATATATGCATAGTCACTTTAACTATACATTCATGTACATACTACCACAATTGGCCCGACCAACCAGTGCTCCCGCACATTAGCTAACAGGGCTATCTGCATTGTGTCCCGCCCACCACCCGCCAACCCCTCTTTTACACTACTGCTACTCTCTGTTCATCATATATGCAGTCACTTTAACCATATCTACATGTACATACCGCCTCAATCGGCCCGACTAACCAGTGCCTGTATGTAGCCTCGCTACTGTTATAGCCTCGCTACTGTTATTTTTCACTGTCTTTTTACTGTTGATTTTATTTCTTTACTTACCTATTGTTCAATTAATACCTTTTTTGCACTGTTTGTTAGCGCCTGTAAGTAAGCATTTCACTGTAAGGTCTACACCTGTTGTATTCGGCGCACGTGACAAATAAACTTTGATGTGATTTGATTTAGGTTGGAGTCATTAAAACTTGTTTTTCAACCACTCCACAAATTTCTTGTTAACAAACTACAGTTTTGGCAAGTCGGTTAGGACATCTACTTTGTGCATGACAAGTAATTTAATTTTTCCAACAATTGTTTACAGACAGATTATTTTACTGTATCACAATTCCAATGGGTCAGAAGTTAACATACACTAAGTTGACTGTGCCTTTAAATAGCTTGTAAAATACTAGAAAATTATGTCATGGCTTTAGAAGCTTCTGATAGGCTAATTGACATCATTTTAGTCCATTGGAGGTGTCACGCCCTGACCGTAGAGAGCTTTTTATGTCTCTATTTTGGTTTGGTCTGGGTGTGATTTGGGTGGGCATTCTATGTTAATTTTTCTATGTTTTGTATTTCTTTGTTTTGGCCGGGTGTGGTTCTCAATCAGGGACAGCTGTCTATCGTTGTCTCTGATTGGGAACCATACTTAGGTAGCTTTTCCCCACCGATGCTTTGTGGGTAGTTTTCTGTTTTGTGTTTCTGCACCTGACAGGACTGTTTCGGTTTCGTTCATTCTCTTTGTTATTTTGTTCAGTTTAAATAAAAAGCATGAACACTTACCACGCTGCGCTTTGGTCTGATTATTCCTCATCCGACGACGACACCCATTACAGGAGGTGTATCTGTGGATGTATTTCAAGGCCTACCTTCAAACTCAGTGCCTCTTTGCTTGACATCATGGGAAAATCAAAAGAAATCAGCCAAGACCTCAGAAAAAAATTGTAGACCACCACAAGTCTGGTTCATCATTGGGAGCAATTTCCAAACGCCTGAAGGTACCACGTTAATCTGTACAAACAATAGTACGCAAGTATAAACACCATGGGACCACGCAGCCATCATACCGCTCAGGAAGGAGGCTCGTTCTGTCTCCTAGAGATGAACGTACTTTGGTGCGAAAAGTGCAAATCAATCCCAGAACAACAGCAAAGGACCGTCTGAAGATGCTGGAGGAAACAGGTACAGAAGTATCTATATCCACAGTAAAACAAGTCCTATATCGACATAACCTGAAAGGCCACTCAGCAAGGAAGAAGCCACTGCTCCAAAACCGCCATAAAAAAGCCAGACTACGGTTTGCAACTGCACATGGGGACAAAGATTGTACTTTTTGGAGAAATGTTCTCTGGTCTGATGAAACACAAATAGAACTGTTTGGCCACAACGACCATCGTTATTTTTGGAGGAAAAAGGGGGAGGCTTGCAAGCCGAAGAACACCATCCCAACCGTGAAGCACGGGGGTGGCAGCATCATGTTGTGGGGGTGCTTTGCTACAGGAGGGACTGGTGCACTTCACAAAAAATGTGATCATATTACTCCAGTGCTAGCATCCCTACACTGGCTTCCTGTTAAGGCAAGGGCTGATTAGCAGGTTTTACTGCTAACCTACAAAGCATGACATGGGCTTGCTCCTACCTATCTTTCCGATGTGGTACTGCCGTACATACCTACACGTATGCTACGGTCACAAGACGCAGGCCTCCTAATTGTCCCTAGAATTTCTAAGCAAACAGCTGGAGGCAGGGCTTTCTCCTATAGAGCTCCATTTTTATGGAATGGTCTGCCTACCCATGTGAGAGACGCAGACTCGGTCTCAACCTTTAAGTCTTTACTGAAGACTCATCTCTTCAGTTGGTCATAGAGTGTAGTCTGGCCCAGGAGTGTGAAGGTGAACGGAAAGGTTCTGGAGCAACGAACCGCCCTTGCTGTCTCTGCCTGGCCGGTTCCCCTCTCTCCACTGGGAGAGAGGGGAACCCTATTACAGGGGCTGAGTCACTGGCTTACTGGTGCTCTTTCATGCCGTTCCTAGGAGGGGTGCGTCACTTGAGTGGGTTGAGTCACTCACGTGATCTTCCTGTCTGGGTTGGCGCCCCCCCTTGGGTTGTGCCATGGCGGAGATCTTTGTGGGCTATACTCGGCCTTGTCTCAGGATGTGGTTAGTGGTTGAAGATATCCCTCTAGTGGTGTGGGGGCTGTGCTTTGGCAAAGTGGGTGGGGTTATATCCTTCCTGTTTGGCCCTGTCTGGGGGTATCATCAGATGGGGCCACAGTGTCTCCTGACCCCTCCTGTCTCAGCCTCCAGTATTTATGCTGCAGTAGTTTATGTGTCGGGGTCTAGGGTCAGTTTGTTATATCTGGAGCACTTCTCCTGTCTTATCCGGTGTCCTGTGTGAATTTAAGTATGCTCTCTCTAATTCTCTCTTTCTCTCTTTCTTTCTCTCTCTCGGAGGACCTGAGCCCTAGGACCATGCCTCAGGAATACTTGGCATGATGACTCCTTGCTGTCCCCAGTCCACCTGGCCGTGCTGCTGCTCCAGTTTCAACTGTTCTGCCTGCGGCTATGGAAGCCTGACCTGTTCACCGGACGTGCTACCTGTCCCAGACCTGCTGTTTTCAACTCTCTAGAGACAGCAGGAGCGGTAGAGATACTCTTAATGATCGGCTATGAAAAGCCAACTGACATTTACTCCTGAGGTGCTGACTTGATGCACCCTCGAAAAACTACTGTGATTATTATTATTTTCCGTTCACCATTTATGAACATTTGAACATCTTGGCCATGTTCTGTTATAATCTCCACCCGGCACAGCCAGAAGAGGACTGGCCACCCCTCATAGCCTGGTTCCTCTCTAGGTTTCTTCCTAGGTTTTGGCCTTTCTAGGGAGTTTTTCCTAGCCACCGTGCTTCTACACCTGCATTGCTTGCTGTTTGGGGTTTTAGGCTGGGTTTCTGTACAGCACTTTGAGATATCAGCTGATGTAAGAACGGCTATAAAAATACATTTGATTTGATTCGAAAGCTTGGTTGCAAATGGGTCTTCCAAATGGACAATGACCCCAAGCATACTTCCGAAGTTGTGGCAAAATGGCTTAAGGACCACAAAGGCAAGGTATTGGAGTGGCCATCAGAAAGCCCTGACCTCAATCCTATAGAAAATTTGTGGCAGAACTGAAAAAGCGTGTGCGAGCAAGAAGGCCTACAAACCTGACTCAGTAACACCAGCTCTGTCAGGAGGAATGGGCCAAAATTCACCCAACTTATTGTGGGAAGCTTGTGGAAGGCTACCCGAAATGTTTGACCCAAGTTAAACAATTGAAAGGTAATGCTACCAAATACTAACTGAGTGTATGTAAACTTCTTACCCACTGGGAATGTGATGAAAGAAATAAAAGCTGAAAGAAATCATTCTCTCTACTATTATTCTGACATTTCACATTCTTAAAATAAAGTTGAGATCCTAACTGACCTAAGACAGGGACTTTTTACTAGGATTAAATGTCAGGAATTGTGAAAAACTAAGTTTAAATTTATTTGGCTAAGGTGTATGTAAATTTCTGACTTCAACTGTATATACAGTATATAAACTCAGTAAAAAAAGAAATCCTCTCACTGTCAACTGCGTTTATTTTCAGCAAACTTAACATGTGTAAATATGTGTATGAACATAACAAGATTCAACAACTGAGACATAAACTGAACAAGTTCCACAGACATGTGACTAACAGAAATGGAATAATGTGTCCCTGAACAAAGGGGGGTGGTCAAAATCAAAAGTAACAGTCAGTTTCTGCATTAAGTACTGCAGTGCATCTCCTCCTCTTGGACTGCACCAGATTTGCCAGTTCTTGCTGTGAGATGTTACCCCACTCTTCCACCAAGACACCTGCAAGTTCCTGGACATTTCAGGGGGGAATGGCCCTACCCCTCACCCTCCAATCCAACAGGTCCCAGGCGTGCTCAATGGGATTGAGATCCGGGCTCTTCACTGGCCATGGCAGAACACTGACAGTCCTGTCTTGCAGGAAATCACGCACAGAACGAGCAGTATGGCAGGTGGCATTGTCATGCTGGAGGGTCATGTCAGGATGAGCCTGCAGGAAGGGTACCACATGAGGGAGGAGGATGTCTTCCCTGTAACGCACAGCGTTGAGATTGCCTGTAATGACAACAAGCTCAGTCCGATGATGCTGTGACACACCGCCCCAGACCATGACGGACCCTCCACCTCCAAATCGATCCCGCTCCAGAGTACAGGCCTCGGTGTAACGCTTATTCCTTCGACGATAAACGCGAATCTGACCATCACCCCTGGTGAGACAAAACCGTGACTCGTCAGTGAAGAGCACTTTTTGCCAGTTCTGTCTGGTCCAGCGACGGTGGGTTTGTGCCCATAGGCGACGTTGTTGTCGGTGATGTTTGGTGAGGACCTGCCTTACAACAAGCCTACAAGCCCTCAGTCCAGCCTCTCTTAGCCTATTGCGGACAGTCTGAGCACTGATGGAGGGATTGTGCATTCCTAACTCAGGCAGTTGTTGTTGCCATCCTGTACCTGTTCTGCAGGTGTGATGTTCGGATGTACCGATCCTGTGCAGGTGTTGTTACACGTGGTATGCCACTGCGAGGACAATCAGCTGTCCGTCCTGTCTCCCTGTAGCGCTGTCTTATGCGTCTCACAGTACGGACATTGCAATTTATTGCCCTGGCCACATCTGCAGTCCTCATGCCTCTTTGCAAAATGCCTAAGGCACATTCACGCAGATGAGCAGGGACCCTGGGCATCTTTCTTTTGGTGTTTTTCAGAGTCAGTAGAAAGGCCTCTTTAGTGTCCTAAGTTTTCATAACTGTGACCTTAATTTCCTACCGTCTGTAAGCTGTTGGTGTCTTAACGACCGTTCCACAGGTGCATGTTCATTAATTGTTTATGGTTCATTGAACAAGCATGGGAAACAGTGTTTAAACCTTTTACAATTAAGATCTGTGAAGTTATTTGGATTTTTACGAATTATCTTTGAAAGACAGGGTCCTGAAAAAGGGACGTTTATTTTTTTCCTGAGTTTATTTTATTTTTATTTAACCTTTATTTAACTAGGCAAGACAGTTAAGAACAAATTCTTATTTACAATGACGGCCTACCCCGGCCAAACCCTAACCCGGACGACGCTGTGCGTCGCCCTATGGGACTCCCAATCACGGCCAGTTGTGATACAGCCTGGAATCAAACCAGGGTCTGTAGTGACGCCTCTAGCACTGAGATGCAGTGCCTTAGACCGCTGCGCCACTCAGGAGCAGCAAAGGCAGGACCAACTCCATATTAATGCCCATGACTTTGGAATGAGATGTCCGACGAGCAGGTGTCCGTCCACATACTGTCCGACGAGCAGGTGTCCACAGTGTTTATAATTACTAAATGATCCTGTGTGCACAAGTGATGCACGCTCATATATTCAAGTGTACCATAACACGTCGACTCATGACTCACACACACACACGTCACAGCTTGACGCACAGCATGCACTGCTAATGAGGCAACCATGGAAACAAGAGGCGATATGTGTGTGGGTGTGACTCACCGAGAGGCTCTTGAACGTTGTCATACACTTCTGGATGTCTGGCCAGTCGGGGTGACTCTCCTACAGGGAGCACAGCAGAGAGCATTTATACAGCTACACACACACACACCACTATCAGTGATTGACAACATCCTCTGTTGTTGCACACATACATCATCAGTGAATGAGGACACTCTTACAAACGCCTGCACGTGACACACACACACAAACACACTCGCACACCCAGCATCTTACAAACACACACCTGTACGTGGCACACACACACACACAGCCCTACCTCCATGTGTCTCTCCAGTTCCTTCGTTAGTGTGGGGTATTTGTCCAGCCTCATGAAGGGTTTACTGAGACCTGTGGTCAGGGTCAGGATACCTGGACTACTGGCTCCCTTCCCCTCCATAAACTCCCCCAGCTCCTCACTGGAGAGAGAGAGCAAGAGAGAGCGAGAGAGAGAGAGCAAGAGAGAGAGAGAGCAAGAGAGAGAGAGAGAGAGAGCAAGAGAGAGAGAGAGCAAGAGAGAGAGAGAGAGCAAGAGAGAGAGAGAGAGAGAGAGAGAGAGAGAGAGAGAGAGAGAGCGAGAGCGAGAGCGAGAGAGAGAGAGCGAGAGAGAGGGAGCAAGAGAGAGAGAGAGAGAGCAAGAGAGAGAGAGAGAGAGCAAGAGAGAAAGAGAGCAAGAGAGAGAGAGAGAAAGAGAGAGAGAGAGAGAGAGAGAGAGAGAGAGAGAGAGAGAGAGAGAGAGAGAGAGAGAGCGAGCGAGAGAGCGAGAGAGCGAGAGGAGTATTAAATTGTCAAGTCTAATTATATTGTCTTTACACTACCTGCCTGTGTAAAAATGATAAATCACTGTTTTACAGTAAGAATGCTAGAACATCAGGTTCATGCTGTATTGGGTCTATGTTTACCTGTGCTGGGTGAGCACGTTGACTGCCGAGGGGTGGTTGGAGCAGTAACCCACGTAGAGAGCCTTCATCTGGGGCATCATGTTCATGAAGAAGCCCCCTACCCTCTGCTGGCTCTCTGGAAGTCTGCACATGTTGGGGGGGAAAACACACAAGCTGAGTGAAATCAAGGATTGCTGTATTACCATAGCCAACACATAGATGTTCCTATACCCTTTATTTACCTCGACGTAAAACTGCTGTGAAATATCCCAAGTAGCAGCAGGACAGATCTAATTGGATTAGAACAGCAGTGACAAGCACTTTCTCTGATCCCTGTGTGCTGATTGGTGGAAAGTATGTGAGGGGCGGGACTTACTTGGTGCACTCCTCCAATGATTGGACGAGCATCTGCTGGAAGGTGTTGATATCCTCCAGGTTCCCCAGGATCAGGTACACATCTGTACTGCTCAGTCTGGAGAGAGAGGAGAAGAGGAGGAGGGAGGAGAAGAGAAGGAAGAGAGGAGGGAGGAGAGGAGAAGGAAGAGAGGGGGAGAGGAGAGGAGAAGGAAGAGAGGGGGAGAGGAGAGGAGAAGGAATAGAAAGAGAGGTGGAGTAGGAGGGAGGAGATGAGAAGGCGAGGAGAAGACAGAGGAGAGAGAGAGCATGAGTTTTGGAATGCATCTAGTAGATCCAATTCAATCAGTGGCCATACAGTGTGTCATCATACAAACAGTACGACCGACAGACAGACAGACGGTCGTACTGTCTGTCTGTCTGTCTGTCTGTCTGTCTGTCTGTCTGTCTGTCTGTCTGTCGGTCGGTCGTTCGTTCTGTCTGTCTGTCGTACTGTCTGTCTGACAGACAGACAGACAGACAGTACGGCCGACCGACAGACAGAGACAGACAGACAGTACGACCGACAGACGGAGGGTTTACAACAGTACAATGAGTGGAGCTTACTTCTCTGTGCTCTGGAGTGATCGCAGGTAGTTGGTCAGAAGGCTCTGGAGGTCCTTGGAATATTCTGTCTCTGTTTCTAGAATGTTCTGCAGCACCTGGGGAAAGAGAGAGATGGTGAGAGAGTGTGTGAGGGAGAGTTTTTCAAGTTTCTTGTTGGTTATTGAGGAGTATCACTCTATGGTTCAAGTTGTAATTTCATGTCTTGTAACTCTGAACACTTTCACTCCCTCTGACCCCTGGTGGTGTAGATGAGACTGGGTCTAGTCCTGTCATGGATGGAGGTGTAGATGAGGCTGGGTCTAGTCCTGTCATGGATGGTGGTGTAGATGAGACTGGGTCTAGTCAGGTTATGGATGGTAGTGTAGATGAGACTGGGTCTAGTCAGGTTATGGATGGTGGTGTAGATGAGACTGGGTCTAGTCCTGTCATAGATGGTGGTGTAGATGAGACTGGGTCTAGTCATGCTATAGATGGTGGTGTAGATGAGACTGGGTCTAGTCAGGTTATGGATGGTGGTGTAGATGAGACTGGGTCTAGTCAGGTTATGGATGGAGGTGTAGATGAGACTGGGTCTAGTCCTGTCATGGATGGTGGTGTAGATGAGGCTGGGTCTAGTCCTGTCATGGATGGTTGTGTAGATGAGACTGGGTCTAGTCAGGTTATGGATGGTAGTGTAGATGAGACTGGGTCTAGTCAGATTATGGATGGTGGTGTAGATGAGACTGGGTCTAGTCAGGTTATGGATGGTGGTGTAGATAAGACTGGGTCTAGTCAGGTTATGGATGGTGGTGTAGATGAGACTGGGTCTAGTCATGCTATAGATGGTGGTGTAGATGAGGCTGGGTCTAGTCAGGTTATGGATGGTGGTGTAGATGAGGCTGGGTCTAGTCAGGTTATGGATGGTGGTGTAGATGAGGCTGGGTCTAGTTCTGTCATGGATGGTGGTGTAGATGAGGCTGGGTCTAGTCAGGTTATGGATGGTGGTGTAGATGAGGCTGGGTCTAGTCAGGTTATGGATGGTGGTGTAGATGAGACTGGGTCTAGTCCTGTCATGGATGGTGGTGTAGATGAGACTGGGTCTAGTCCTGTCATGGATGGTGGTGTAGATGAGGCTGGGTCTAGTCCTGTCATAGATGGTGGTGTAGATGAGACTGGGTCTAGTCCTGTCATAGATGGTGGTGTAGATGAGACTGGGTCTAGTCCTGTCATGGATGGTGGTGTAGATGAGGCTGGGTCTAGTCAGGTTATGGATGGTGGTGTAGATGAGGCTGGGTCTAGTCCTGTCATGGATGGTGGTGTAGATGAGACTGGGTCTAGTCCTGTCATGGATGGTGGTGTAGATGAGACTGGGTCTAGTCCTGTCATGGATGGTGGCTTTCTTTTCAGTCTCCCCCTCAATGGGTCCAGAGCTGACAGCCAGTCAGACAGAATGGTCAAAGTACACGGTGAGGGAACTGTCAAGGTTCCTGAATGAGTCTAAATGGAAAAGCGTTAATCTTGAAGCTTTTTATTGCGATCCGGGAAAGTTTGTTAAACCAGTACCAGCCACTGACTAGACCCAGAGGCTGGGTCTAGTCATGCTATAGATGGTGGTGTAAATGAGACTGGGTCTAGTCAAGTTATGGATGGTGGTGTAGATGAGGCTGGGTCTAGTCATGCTATAGATGGTGGTGTAGATGAGACTGGGTCTAGTCAGGTTATGGATGGTGGTGTAGATGAGGCTGGGTCTAGTCCTGTCATGGATGGTGGTGTAGATGAGGCTGGGTCTAGTCAGGTTATGGATGGTAGTGTAAATGAGACTGGGTCTAGTCAAGTTATGGATGGTGGTGTAGATGAGACTGGGTCTAGTCCTGTCATAGATGGTGGTGTAGATGAGGCTGGGTCTAGTCATGCTATAGATGGTGGTGTAGATGAGACTGGGTCTAGTCAGGTTATGGATGGTGGTGTAGATGAGACTGGGTCTGGTCAGGTTATGGATGGTGGTGTAGATGAGACTGGGTCTAGTCAGGTCATGGATGGTGGTGTAGATGAGGCTGGGTCTAGTCAGGTTATGGATGGTAGTGTAAATGAGCCTGGGTCTAGTCAGGTTATGGATGGTAGTGTAGATGAGGCTGGGTCTAGTCATGCTATAGATGGTGGTGTAAATGAGACTGGGTCTAGTCAGGTTATGCTAGTGGATGAGGAGAGTATAGTGGGGAAGGGCAAGCGACTAGGGGGGGGGAGAGGAGGGTGTCAAGAGGAAGAGGAAAAGGGGGAGAAGAAAGGAGGTGGGAGGGGAAAAGGCACTAAGGCACTAAGAAACATTTTCCTGGTGCTGGGGGGGGGGGGGGGGGGGGTGATGAAAATGATGAACTTGGATTAGCTAACACAACGTGCCATTGGAACACAGGAGTGATGGTTGCTGATAATGGGCCTCTGTACGCCTATGTAGATACTCCATTAAAAATCAGCCGTTTCCAGCTACAATAGTCATTTACAACATTAACAATGTCTACACTGTATTTCTGATCAATTTTGTATTTAAAATGTGCAAAAAATGTACTTTTCATTCAAAAACAAGGACATTTCTAAGTGACCCCAAACATTTGAACGGTAGTGTATGTAAAACCAAAACAAGTACATGTGTTGTTTCTGCAGGAGACGCATAATGATGTGGTGAATGAAGTCATTTGGGGGCTCTGGTGGAAAGGGGAAAGTGTGCTGAGCCATGGAACAAATGTTAGTGCAGGGGTGGCAGTCGTTTTTGCACCGGGTCTGGCCGTAAAAATGTGCTCCTCAAAGGAGATGTGTAGGAGTAGACTGCTTGTAGTAAAAGCAGAAATTAACAACAGGGGTTTTGTCCTTAGAAACGTGTATGCGCCTAACACAGGGAGAGAGAGGGGTCGTCTGTTTGGGTGTCTCAGACAGGAACTCTCACAGGTAGCGCCTGAGGAGACGCTGGTGGTCGGCGGGGACTGGAACTGTACGATGCATTTTATGAAAGATAGAAATGGGGAGGAGCCTGATTCAAGCTCAGTGGGGGGTGTTAAGGGACATAATTAAGCAGTTTGACCTAGTGAATGTTTGGAGAACTAGACATCCCATCACAAGACAGTATGCATAGGTGAAAGTCTTTGGGGCTAGGGTGAGTGCAGCCAGACTAGATCTCTTTTACATCCAAGAATCAGAGAAATAGACTTTTGGTCGCTACCATTCTCCCGGTGGGTTTTTCGGATCACCACATAACCATGGCTCGGTTGTCTATTTCACCAGGGCCTCGGCAGGCATCCTATTGGAAGTTTAATGTAAAGCTCTTACAAGATGCCACTTTTTGCTCAGGTTTCCAGATTTTTGGGGAAAGGTGGGGGCAGCGAAGAGAGGAGTATGGGTCTCTGAGTCAATGGTGGAATGTGGGGAAAGTCCAAATTCGGCTTTTCTGTCAACAGTATACAGCTCTCTCATCCTCAGAGGCTAGGAGGGTATTGGGAGAACTCGAGCGCAGTATCAGTGAAGTGGTGGTAGAGATGGTGGGGCAAGGCAATGTAGGCCTCAAGGCAGTTTTCCAGGTTAAAGCAAAGGGAGCACTTGTAAGAGCTAGGTTCTCCATGCTCAAGGAGATGGATGCTCCCAGCTCCTTCTTCTTTGGTTTGGAAAGACAGAGCGGTGAAGCCAAGGGTATGCATTGTCTACGGCCGTCTGATGGGCGGGTGACCTCTGTGGTGGGGGAGATGCGTGATCAGACTGTGGAGGTTTATACTGAGTTGTATAGGGCAGAACTGTGTGATCCTATGTGTGCTCAGGTTTTGTTTGCAGAACTCTCTAAGCTCTCTCTGACACAGAGGGATGAAATGGACATTCCCCTGTTGCACCATGAACTAGCAGAGGTGGTAAAATAGATGTCCCCCGGCCGTACACCTGGGGAATAATTGGACTGGACTTATTTTGCGTGTTGCGTGAGTGCGTCGGGGTAGGAGAGTTGCCGATGAGATGCCGTCGGGCGACTCTGACTCTCCTGCCCAAAAAAGGGGACTTGTGTGAACTTAAGAACTGGAGGCCTGTGGCATTGCTCTGTGCGGACTACAAGATATTTGCCAAGGTCCTCGCTGACAGACTGAAGTCCCATCTGGACTTTATAGTACACAAGGACCAGACAAATTGTGTACCGGGACGCTCAATCATGGACAACTTGTTCTTAATCAGGGACATGTTGGACTTGTCGACAGGTTCTAATGTGAACTTTGGACTGGTCTCTTTAGATCAAGAGAAGGCTTTTGATAGAGTGGACCATGAGTATCTGTTTAATGGGATGTCTGTGTTTGGATTTGGGGAAAGGTTTTTGGCTTGTGTGAAGATGTTGTATGCTGGGGCGTCATGTATGGTCAAGGTGGGAGGGGGGCTCAGTAGGCCAGTCTGGGTGAGACGGGGCATTAGAAAAGGATGCCCTCTATCGGGGCAGTTATATACACTAGCCATTTTTAGTCCTGCTACACAGGAGACTGCAGGGAGTGTGCTGGGAGTGTGCTGGACAGGCATGGGTGTGGTGAAAGGCATTGCAGTGTCGGCGTATGCAGATTATGTTTCTGTGATGATCAGGGATGGGCAGGCTATGCAGGCACTATAGACTATTCTGAAGGTGTACAAGAGAGCTTTGTCAGCTAAGGTGAACTGGGGCAAGAGCAAAGCTCTTATGTGGGGCATGGAGGGATAGGGCCCCCCCTCTGCTTCCAGGGGGTGCGCAGTGGGGTTGTGAAGGGTTTAATATTTTGGGGGTGTACCTGGGCTCGGAGAGGTGGGTCAGGAAGAACTGGGAGGCGCTGTCACAGGCAGTGGTGTCAAGACTGGCCAGGTGAAGGTGGCTCCTGTCCCAAGTGTCATATAGAGGCAGGGTGCTGATAATCACCAACCTTGCGGCATCCTCCCTGTGGCATAAACTGGCTGTCCTCAACCCCTCTGCCGGTCTGCTCGCAGACTTGCAATGCAAGCTGGTCGATTTTTTCTCATAGGGCTATCACTGGCTGAGGGCGGCAGTGTTGAAAGAAATTCAGATGACGTACATGTCCGTCCACGAAGGAGGCCAGGACCTGGTGGAACTGGAGAGCAGGGTGGCTGCATTCCGACTAAAGGCGGCGCAGAGACTGCTGTACCATACTGATGTAGGCTGGAGAGAACCAGCATGCGCGCTGCTGAGGAGAGCTGAGTACAGCAGGTCTCTGATTTTTACTCTGCGTTGCTGAAGGCCTGACAGCTGCGGAGGCCCACACAAGAAGGGGGTGTGGAACCTGGGCTGTGGGAGAAGCCTATCTTCCACAATCCAGCCCTCCTTTTGAGATCGGTTCAATCAGCCTCCCTGCAGAAGTGACTGATGGCAGCGGGTTTACTAAGGCTGTGTGACCTGCGGCTCCTGGCACAACAAACAGAACTAACATCTCTTAGGCTACTTGAGAGATTCCTGGGGGAGGTCCAGGAGGCCCTGTCTGAGCCGGTAATGGGGGTGTGTCTCTCTCTCTCTCTGTCTTTTTCTTTCTCTCTCTGTCTCTAGTATAGCATGTATTTACTTGTTCTCTCATCTCAGTAAACCAGAGCACTGAGATACATTAAACTGTCAGGAACACAACACAACACAACACACACACAGAACTAGGTCAAGCTATCTGGAGCGGCCATGGCACCTCAGGCCTACAGCGTTAAGAGTAATGTCAAGCTTTAAAAAGCCTGTTTTCTTTTATTGAGGATAGTTACAGCAGTATTGAGAGACACACGCAAACAGAAAGAGAGAGAGAGAAAGAGACAGAGCCAGAGAAAGGGAGAGAAAGAGACAGACAGACAGTGAGAGAAGTAAGTTGGATGACCAGGTCTTACCAGGTTGTAATAGGTCTTGCTAATGGCCGTAGTGTCAACGCCTTTTGGGGGGCTCTTGAGGGTCCCAGATTTGGGGGACACTTGTTTGTCTCAGAGGGAGAGGGAGAAATTAGTTATTTCTCTCCATCAGACACTATCCTTTTCCTTCACGTCCTTTCTGATATTCCTGGGTTATGTGATGTCCAGTAGCAAGAATAATAAGGGATACCTACCACAGCCTTTGATCTCACGGACATAGTTGCTAGGGAACCAGCCGGTCTTGCCGTTGAAGTTCCCCTCCCACCAGCCGCCCTCCTCCTGGCGTGTCACGTTGATGACATCCCCCTTGTTGAAGGACAGCTCGTCCTCATTGGTTTGTTCAAAGTTGAAGCGAGCCTTGACCAATAGCTGCGTCCCGCTGCCCTCAGACATGTCCTATAGGAGAGGTAGAGAGGTGAGGAGGGAGGTAGAGAGTGGGAGGTAGGGCGGTAGAGAGGGGAAGGTAGGTAGGTAGAGAGGTAGGGAGGGGGAGGTAGAGAGATAGAGGTAGGGAGGTAGGGGAGGTAGAGAGGAGGAGGTAGAGAAGGGGAGGTAGGGAGGCAGAGAGAGGGAGGTAGGGAGGTAGAGAGGTGAGGAGGGAGGTAGAGAGTGGGAGGTAGGGCGGTAGAGAGGGGAAGGTAGGTAGGTAGAGAGGTAGGGAGGGGGAGGTAGAGAGATAGAGGTAGGGAGGTAGGGGAGGTAGAGAGGAAGAGGTAGAGAAGGGGAGGTAGGGAGGCAGAGAGAGGGAGGTAGGGAGGTAGAGAGTGGGAGGTAGGGCGGTAGAGAGGGGAAGGTAGGTAGGTAGAGAGGTAGGGAGGGGGAGGTAGAGAGATAGAGGTAGGGAGGTAGGGGAGGTAGAGAGGAGGAGGTAGAGAAGGGGAGGTAGGGAGGCAGAGAGAGGGAGGTAGGGAGGTAGAGAGGTGAGGAGGGAGGTAGAGAGTGGGAGGTAGGGCGGTAGAGAGGGGAAGGTAGGTAGGTAGAGAGGTAGGGAGGGGGAGGTAGAGAGATAGAGGTAGGGAGGTAGAGAAGGGGAGGTAGGGAGGCAGAGAGAGGGAGGTAGGGAGGTAGAGAGGTGAGGAGGGCGGTAGAGACGGGGGGAGAAGGGCGGTACAGAGGGGGAGGTAGGGAGGTAGAGCGGTAGAGAGGGGGAGGTGGGTAGGGAGGTGGGTAGGTAGAGAAGAGGAGGTAGGGAGGTAGAGAAGGGGAGGAAGGGAGGTAGGGAGGTAGAGAGGGGGAGGTAGAGAAGGGGAGGTAGGGAGGTAGAGACGGGGAGGTAGGGTGGTAGAGGGGAGGTAGAGAGGAAGAGAGGGGGAGGTAGGGTGGTAGAGGGGAGGTAGAGAGGAAGAGAGGGGGAGGTAGGGAGGCAGAGGTAGGGAGGCAGAGAGGTGGGGAGGTAGGGAGGCAGAGAGGTAGGGGTAGAGAGGGGGAGGTAGGGAGGTAGAGAGAGGGAGGTAGGGAAGGGGAGAGGGAAAGAGGGGAGAGGGAAAGAGAGGGGGGAGGTGGAGAGGTAGAGGGAGAGGTAGGGAGGTAGAGAGTTGATGAGGGAGGTAAAGAGGGGGAGGCAGAGAGGTAGAGAGGGGGAGGAAGGGAGGTAGAGAGGAGGAGGTAGATAGGTGAGGTAGGGAGCAAGAGAGGTGAGGAGGGTAGCGAGAGGGAGGGTTGGTGAAGGAAAGGACAAGGGGAGAGGGGGAGGTAGAGAAGGGAGGAGAGGAATATTAGTGGGATAGGGAGTTAGAAAGGGTGGGCCGATGGCTCAGTAATGGACAAATAAGGACTTGAATACTGACTACACGATAAGCCCACACAAATCTCCATTTGACATAGATGCACTTTGAGATACAGACATTTCAGAAGTTGGGCTTCAGCACTGAGGCTGCTATGTGTGTGTTTGTGTGTGTCTACGTGTTTCTCACCAGGCTGCGGAACTGGTTCTGAAGCAGCTTGGAGGTTCGACCCAGTGATGACTGGGAGACCAGAGACTCAAACGACTTGATCCGATGGGCTGACGAGTGACGGGCACAGACACTGTCACTGCCCACTCCAATGTCTACAGATAAAGAATAGAGCAGTGCCTTCGGAAAGTATTCAGACCCCTTGACTTTTTCCAAAATGTTGTTATGTTCTAGCCTTATTCTAAAATTGATTAAATAAAAGGTTTTCCTAATCAATACCCCATAACGACAAAGCAAAAACAGGTTTTTGGACATTGATGCTAATTTATTACAAATAAAAACTAAAATACCTTATTTACATAAGTATTCAGACCCTTTGCTATGATGAGACCCGCAATTGAGCTCAGCTGCATCCTGTTTCCATTGATCATCCTTGAGATGTTTCAACAACTTGATTGGAGTCAACCTGTGGTAAATTCAATTGATTGGACATGATTTGGAAAGGCAAACACCTGTCTATATGAGGTCACACAGTTGACAGTGCATGTCAGAGCAAAAACCAAGCCATGAGGTTGAAGGAATTGTCCATAGAGCTCAGAGACAGGATTGTGTCAAGGCACAGAAAAAATTCAGCAGCATTGAAGGTTCCCAAGAACACAGTGGCCTCCATCATTCTTAAATGGAAGAAATTTGGAACCACCAAGACTCTTCCTAGCGCTGCCACCCAGCAAAACTGAGCAATCGTGGTAGAAGGGCCTTGGTTAGGGAGGTGACCAAGAATCCGATGATCCCTCTGACAGAACTCCAGAGTTCTTCTGTGGAGATGGGAGAACCTTCCAGAAGGACAACCATCTCTGCAGCACTCCACCAATCAAGCCTTTATGGTAGAGTGGCCAGACGGAAGCCACTCCTCAGTAAAAGGCAAATGACAGCCTGCTTTGAGTTTGCCAAAAGGCACCTAAAGGACTCAGACCATGAGAAACAAGATTTTCTGGTCTGATGAAACCAAGAATAGCCTGAATGCCAAGCATCATGTCTGGAGGACACCTGGCACCATCACTACGGTGAAGCATGGTGTTGGCAGCATCATGCTGTGGGGATGTTTTTCAGTGGCAGGGAATGGAAGACTAGTCAGGATCGAGGGAAAGATGAACGGAAGCAAAGTACAGTGAGATACTTGATGAAAACCTGCTCCAGAGCACTGTGGACCTCAGACTTGGGTGAAGCTTTACCTTCCAACAGGACAATTGTCACACCCTGGCCTTAGTTATCTTTGTTTTCATTATTATTTTAGTTAGGTCAGGGTGTGACATGGTGTAGTATGTGTTTTTGTATTGTCTAGGGTGTTGTATGGTTTAGGGGGTTAAGTAGAGTAGATGGTTTAGTGTTCAGTGTAGGTGTCTAGGAAAGTCTATGGTTGCCTGAATTGGTTCTCAATTAGAGACAGCTGGTTATTGTTGTCTCTGATTGGGAGCCATATTTAAGGCAGCCATAGGCTTTAGCTGGTTGTGGGTAATTCTGTCACGATCGTCTTCTTGAGAGAGATTGGACCAAGGCGCAGCGTGTGCAAAATACATCTTCTTTTATTAAAGAAGAGAGAAAAACCAAGAAACGAACAACTATACACAAACTAACAAAATAACAAACTGACGACCGTGAAGCTATACATATAAATAGTGCTGACACAAACACTACACATAGACAATTACCCACAACCAGCTAAAGCCTATGGCTGCCTTAAATATGGCTCCCAATCAGAGACAACAATAACCAGCTGTCTCTAATTGAGAACCAATTCAGGCAACCATAGACTTTCCTAGACACCTACACTGAACACTAAACCATCTACTCTACTTAACCCCCTAAACCATACAACACCCTAGACAATACAAAAACACATACTACACCATGTCACACCCTGACCTAACTAAAATAATAATGAAAACAAAGATAACTAAGGCCAGGGTGTGACAACAATGACACAGAGCACACAGCCAAGACAACGCAGGAGTGGCTTCGAGACAAGTCTCTGAATGTCCTTGAGCGGCCCAGCCAGAGCCCGGACTTGAACCCAATCGAACATCTCTGGAGAGACCTAAAAATAGCTGTGCAGCGACACTACCTATCCAACCTGACAGAGTTTGAGAGGATCTGCAGAGAAGAATGGGAGAAACTCCCCAAATACAGGTGTGCCAAGCTTATAACGTCATACCCAAGAAGACTTGAGGCTGTAATCGCTGCCAAAGGTGCTTCAACAAAGTACTGAGTAAAGTGTCTGAATACTTATGTAAATACGATTTCATTATTTATTTTTTTAATTTGCAAAAAATTCTAAAAAACTGTTTTTGCTTTGTCATTATGGGGTATTGTGTATAGATTGATGAGGGGGGAAATTTTGTAATACATTTTAGAATAAGGCTGTAATGTAACAAAATGTGGAAAAGTCAAGGGGTCTGAATACATTCTGAAAGCACTGTATAATCACACACAATAGAATAGTTATACTTAACACACATACTCACATGGGCTGCGCACATGCACACACTTTCTACTAACCTGCAGTCACTTTGTTGAGAGCCACCAGACTGCTGAGTATCCTGGAGAAGTTCAGTCCTAGGAGCAGATCACTGGGCTCAAACACCTGTGGGAGACGAGAAAAAGACGGGTCAGTGTGTGTGTGTGTGTCAGTGGAGGCTGGTGGGGGGAGCTATAGGAGGACGGGATCATTATAATGCTGGAATGGAATTAATGGAACGGGGTCAAATATGTGGTTTCCATATGTTTGATACCGTTCCATTTATTCCATTCCTGCTATTACACTGAGCCTGTCCTCCTATAGCTCCTCCCACCAGCCGCCACTGGTGTGTGTTTGTGTGCAAGTGTGTGTGCGTGCATGTATGCACATCATTCCTGTGTGTGACACTGTGTTCGTGCCAAAACTAAAATACGTGGAGACATGCCAAAAAGTAAATGGGGGAAAAAACACTAGTCAATTGGACAGCACTGGAGCTGGGTCATCACAATGCCTGCCACTGCCAATCAATATAACTCATTTTCACTAGCACAGTAGCATACAGACAGCTTCACAAACTACTGTAAACCAAATGAGTTGTAGAAAACATCAGATGAGCAAAAATGTCCTGTGCAGCACAAGAAGAGGTAGTTGACTGGAGTAGAGTAGATAGTTTGGAGTTAATGTGCTTGTGGGGTGAATTAATGTAGTTTCATTCTCTCCCTGTAAAATGTCTGTTAATGTATGTCACTCTCTCCCTCCCCCTCCATCTCTCCCTCCCTCCCCTTCCATCTCTCCCTCCCTCCATCTCTCCCTCCCCTTCCATCTCTCCCTCCCCTTCCATCTCTCCCTCCCTCCCCCTCCATCTCTCCCTCTCTGTGCAGTGGTTACTGTCGGACCACTGAGGGGGAGTGACTGAGATGTGGCTCCCTTTTATCTTCCGCTCTGATTCCAGACAGTCTATGCCCTGAGAGAATGTGTGTGTTTGTGTGTGCATGGCCTGTACTGTGCTATTTCCAGAGTTCCAGTCCAGTCCCATATTCCTCCACATTACATACAAACATTCAATGACTGTGAGAAGGTTATTGATGTCAAATAATATGTGCAGAAAAACGTGAAAGTGACACACCTCACACTATGCTCCAATGTGGTTTATTGACAGAATGTTTCAATCATTAGGGTTTAACCAGAGCTGAACGTACAAGGACTGGTTTCCCTGTGGCCCTTCCACCCCAGCCCTGACATGATAGATGCAGTAGGTGAAATCAGGAGTGCCGCTATATGGCTTTAACTTATCCAGAATATCATTGGAGTGGCCACTCCAATGGAGGGAGGAAGGGTGCATTTCAAAAGTACTCTTAATTGGATCGATGACTACAGGGGGTGTGGAAACTCTTAGGATCACTTCCTGTTGTGAACAGGTCAGGGGTGAAGGGTCAGCTAACTGCTGCACAGAGTGTGTGACATGGCTCCAAACAGTCTGAAGACATAAAAACACATTTACTTGAAGAAGAGTGAAGATGCAAAGTTTTGTAACAGAATGACGGTTTGTGCTGCTGGTCATTCTGTTAACAAATTTTGCATCAGCACTGTTCTTCAAGTAAATGTGTTTTTGAAAGGTTTTCTGTGGAAATTGTTAAAAGTAGTCATTGTGCATAGTTGTGTGGTTTGTTTAGCAATCAGTGTTTTTTGTTTGGCATACATTTTAAAGTGACAAATCTGAGTCTCAGCATCACTGTTACTGTGGAATTGCCCATAGAATAATCCCAAGAAAACAACATAAACACGCACACACACCAAACAGTTGTCACGGCCGTCGTAAGAAGCGGACCAAGGTGCAGCGTACATATTCCTTTTATTAAGAAAATGACGCCAACAAAAACAATAAACAATACAAAAACGACCGTGAAGCTTAAGGGCATAGTGCCAAACAAAGACAACTTCCCACAAAGAAAGGAGTGAAAAGGGCTACCTAAGTATGGTTCCCAATCAGAGACAACAATAGACAGCTGTCCCTGATTGAGAACCATAACCGGCCAAAACATAGAAATACAAAATCATAGAAAAACAAACATAGAATGCCCACCCCAAATCACACCCTGACCAAACCAAATAGAGACATAAAAAGGCTCTCTAAGGTCAGGGCGTGACAACAGTATACAATCATCTGCCAAACACACTAGAGGTCGACCGATTATGAAATATTGGAGGACCAAAAAAGCCGATACCGATTAATCGGCCATTTTTAAAATTTATTTGTAATAATGACAATTACAACAATACTAAATGAACACTTATTTTAACTTAATATAATACATCAATAAAATCAATTTAGCCTCAAATAAATTATGAAACATGTTCAATTTGGTTTAAATAATGCAAAAACAAAGTGTTGGAGAAGAAAGTAAAAGTGCAATATGTGCCATGTAAGAAAGCTAACGTTTAAGTTCTTTGCTCAGAACATGAGAACATATGAAAGCTGGTGGTTCCTTTTAACATGAGTCTTCAATATTCCCAGGTAACAAGTTTTAGGTTGTAGTTATTATAGGAATTATAGGACTATTTCTCTCTATACGATTTGTATTTCATATACCTTTGACTATTGGATGTTCTTATAGGCACTTTAGTATTGCCAGTGTAACAGTATAGCTTCCATCCCTCTCCTCGCCGCTACCTGGGCTTGAACCAGGAACACATCGACAACAGCCGCCCTCAAAGCAGATTTACCCATGCAGAGCAAGGGGAACAACTACTCCAAGTCTCAGAGCGAGTGACGTTTGAAACGCTATTAGCGCGCACCCCGCTAACTAGCTAGCCATTTCACATCGGTTACACCAGCCTAATCTCGGGAGTTGATAGGCTTGAAGTCATAAACAGCGAAGAGCTGCTGGCAAAACGCACGAAAGTGCTGTTTGAATGAATGCTTACGAGCATGGTTAATATTGCCTGCTAACCTGGATTTCTTTTAGCTAAATATGCAGGTTTAAAAATATATACTTCTGTGTATTGATTTTAAGAAAGGCATTGATGTTTATGGTTAGGTACACGTTGGAGCAACGAGTCCTTTTTCGCGAATGCGCACTGCATTGATTATATGCAACGCAGGACACGCTAGATAAACTAGTAATATCATCAACCATGTGTAGTTATAACTAGTGATTATGATTGATTGATTGTTTTTTAGAAGATAAGTTTAATGCTAGCTAGCAACTTACCTTGGCTTCTTACTGCATTCGCGTAACAGGCGGGCTCCTCGTGAGGCAGGTGGTTAGAGCGTTGGACTAGTTAACCGTAAGGTTGCAAGATTGAATCCCTGAGCTGACAAGGTAAAAATCTGTCGTTCTGCCCCTGAACAAGGCAGTTAACCGACCGTTCCTAGGCCATCATTGAAAATAAGAATGTGTTCTTAACTGACTTGTCTAGTTAAATAAAGGTGTACAAATAAAAATAATAATAATCGGCAAAATCGGCGTCCAAAATGACCGATTTCCGATTGTTATGAAAACTTGAAATCGGCCATTCCGATTAATCGGTCGACCTCTAAAACACACACCCATCAGAAGCAGGTCGGGGCTTAAAAAGCGCTGGCAGACCAACGTGTGAGTACGTACACACGCACACTCACACACACCCCTAATCTGCTGCCCCATGCAGCTAGCTGTACTGTGAGCCAGCAGTAATTTGGGGTCTGGAGTGGGTCTATGATGTCTGGCCTTGTCCTACACTGTTATAATCCAGCTCCCTGCATGTTACACAAACACACGGCTCGCTCTCCTCTCCTCTCTAAAGCAGCTTATAGGGAAACAGGTTTACGGTATGAGGGGCATGGAGGGCTGCTGTGAGGATTTCAAGGTCTGTCTATCTGCACACCTGGGAAGCTTAGTTATCCCAAAAACACCCCATGGCTCGGAGAGAGGGAGACGAGTAGTCCACTTCGCAGAGATTGGAATCAGTCCAACCTCAAACATTAATTTACTACACCAGTGTTTTCCAAGCCTGGTCCTGGGGATCCAAATGGGTACACATTTTAGTTTTTGCTCCAGCTCTCAGACGCCTGATTCAACTAAGCAACTCATCAAGTCTTTGATGAATAGAATCATAGTGCTAGGGCAAAAACAAAACTGTGCACCACTTTGGGTCCCCAGGACCAGGCTGGGAAAACTCTGGACTAGATGTTTAGCATCTCTATTATAATGTTATTCTGTCTCAACATAAGTGTTGTCATAATGCGTCGGTGATATGCCTATTTAAATAAAGGCTTTTTCAAATCAATAATACCTACTCAGCACTAGTAGGTACTGGTACCCCGTCTATATAGCCAAGTGATGGTTAATCATTGTGTATTTATTCCTTGTGTTATTAGTTTTCTATTCTTTTCTCTCTGCATTGTTGGAAAGGGCCCAAAAGAAAGAATTTAACTTTTAGTCTACACTTGTCGTTTACTAAGCATGTGACAAACAACATTTGATTTGATTTATGAAATTCTTATCCAAGAAGAGAAAGCTTTGTGTTGACATTCAACACCAAGCACAAGTAACCCATTAACAAAATCATATTCAGACCACTTTATTCTACAGTGCCCTCCCTCTATCTCTCTCTCTCTCTATTTCTTTCCCTCTCCCATCTCCTTCTCTCCTGCAGTCTCAGTGAGGAAAGTCAATAGTGAAGATCGAACAGTGAGCTGTATTGTCCAGACTGGGTGGGTTCAATGACTCCTCTATGCACTGACACAGTACCAAACTCTCTCTCTCTCTCTGTGTATGTGTGTGTGTGAGTCTGTGTGTGATAGCCATTGCCCTCTAACCACAGATCTAGAATCTAACTGTTCACCCTAATCATTATTGTCAAAGTCTTTGATATAACAGTTTACACTGACAGCATTGGCTGCTGCTGTATGAGACAATACCAAAACATCTCAATAAAAACTAATGAGACTTTAGACTTCCTATATGGGTCAACTAGGTAGTGAGTTTGAAGACTACACCTTCTGACAACTCTGGGTGGATTCATTGACCAAGTGTAGCCTAATTCACGCTTGCGGGTATCTGGATAACTAGCTGGTGTTTCCAAATCTAGAATGGGGGACACAAGCGCAACGCCATGCACGTAGGCTATGGGGGCCAGCGAAGAAAGACGACGACTTACATAATGGAAAAGCATCAGTCTGATAACCTGGGCCAGGCCGTTTAACAAAGTGTATACATTAACTAGCTATCTGCACTTGGAGCCTACAAGATAATGTTACATTGTTACAGTTTTAAACGACTGCACCAAATAATTGCAGCATGACTGTTACAATGTTGCGATTGTGAATGGGCCATTTCAGTGCAGGCGACAACCAAGGCAGCCTCACTCGGCGATGGGTGATTGTTCTCGGCTCGGAGTCCAGCCTCCTCCCACTGTCAGTAGGCCTATCCCCCCGTCCACTTCGTGGCCCCATTGTTTATTGTGTCACATTGGAAATTTGTAAGATTTTACGTAGGTTCTTTATCTTTCTTATTAAATGTTGGATGCATGTTTGGAGTGTTTGTGGGGTTATTTTATGGAGAACTTACCTCTACGCGAAACGAAGTGCAGCCTTTGAGAAACTCCTTTATGTTGCTCAAGCACTCGCCGTCGTTCTTCGGTTCTTGGTAGATCTGGGATAACAAAAATGCATATGAGAAACACGAATTTCGCTCAAAATTTACTTTTTTCCCATAGCCTAGCTACTTGGAAGCAGTCTAACGTCTTATGCGCGTTTTGATTCAGAGTAGAAGCCAACATTCCCTCTCCTTGGCTTGCTTCTACAATACAGCTACAGATTCTCTAGCAGGGAAGTAGGCATTGGATTGAGGGAAATGACGTTGGCGAATGGGAGCTATGAGAAACAACACAGCAGCAGTGAGGGGAGGACCCTAGCAACTCCTCTGAACAGAGAGGCGGGATGGATCAAATTGATCAAAACAGAACAAATATCAAAGAACGGGTGGGAAATAAATAAGTGACACTAACAACAACGCCAATGGATGTAATACGGCCTCTGAATCTAGAAGGAGAGATCTGACGACACACATTTTATTACCAGTCTATAACCATAGGCTGCATGAACTGCCAGTGAGATATATAACAATAGATAAACATTGGACGCTGGTTGAGGCTGGACATATAGATATTATACCATAGTAATTACCAGTTAAATGACCTGTAGCCTATCAGTCTAGCCCATGCAGTTAGAATATAATAGGATATAGAACATAATAAAATAATAACTTAATTTTTCCTAGAGGGAAGACTTGCTACTCTTTGGTATTTTCTTAGACTACAGAACACTGGGATATCACGCTTTCTCCTCCTTTCTACTTGTGGCCAGTAGCTCATCATCCGGTGGTCACCATGGGCAGATTTCAATAGTCTACTCTATCAGACCATAAGAACAGAATCAACGGTTGGTCAGAACCCTGGTTAGATTAGGCTATAGGTGATGTTCTCCTATAAGGTGATGGAAGTGTATCTCTCTTCCAGCACTAGGCTAGTTTGTTGTCAGAGAGGCATTTAAGATGAAGAACGCCAGGGAACGCCCAAGCTGTCTAAAGCCACACAGGATTTGGGGTACACAATATATAACAAGGCTAAAGTGACTGGGGGTTTTGGTGTTGACAGACATACATTACAAATACCGCACTGTTGCTTTAAATGTGGAGAGGGTCTCTATCTCTGTCTGTGAGCTTTTGCGGTCAATGGCGGCCCACTGTTGTGGTGTACCCTCATACATCCCCACTAGCTGGTGATCCGGATTATGTGTCAAACATAGGCTACATATAAACCACAGGCTATAGGCCTATAGATCCTGTGCATTAACGTAATACCGCGTAATGCGCTTTGGATTCCAATCTCACAACGCATCTGTAGGCTATATGTGGCCTTTTCTGTTGCCTGTCTCCAGAAAAAAAAAAAAAAAATCCATAGGCTACACAATTCCCAAACCATAGAGCCCATACATTTATGAGTTTGTTTGACAACAACACAAAATGCGTCTCGTCGTTTGTCTTGGTTTAAGAATATACAAAGGCTACTAAAAATTGCGCACAGAATAGATCGTCGTGACTCGCATCTGCCACAGCGAACGGTCTGGTCTGTCTGTCTGTATAAACCTATCACACGCGTGAGTGTAGGCCTACTGACATATGTGCAATCATTTGTAGCTGTTTTTAGGAACAATAACCTACGCTCTCGTGACCTACAAACGAATATCATAATGGGCCAGTGGGCAACGAGAAGCGAGATAAACCGCGTTATGTCACGGTTCTTGCCGCATAGACGGGCCGATGAAGCTGGCGGCAAGAAGGGAAGACAAGCGGCAGTTCTGTCCTTACTTTGTCCATGGAGCCCGGGCTCAGCCGCTCCAGCAGTCTACACAAGACCACCCCATCTTTGAGGGAGGTCTGTAAAAATGCCTCTGGATCCGATATAGTCTTTTTCGGCGACTCCAGCACCCCGAGTGTGATCAGCCAGGTGACCGTCTGCTCCGCGGAATTCATGGCCTCAGTCTCAGAGGAAAATCCAACGAAGCGGCAGGTTTTTGCGTATTTCAATAGCTACCCCTGGTACGCAATCATCTGGGGCGTTAAAACAGAAACATTATCCTTCCATACATGCGAGCTTTGTGGGAG
>NC_092099.1:25183123-25198123 GCF_045679555.1 Salvelinus alpinus | reverse complement strand
CTATTCTACAATGCATGCTGTAGTAGTTATTACTTTTACTTTGAATGTAATGAGTCATACTTAAACTTGTTCAGACTTACAGGTGGCTGTTCGGTGTCCATCACTTTGCCATGCAAATAGGCTTCCTGTGCTGCTCGCTGGAAAAGCATAGCTGTAGGCTATACTACAGGAATCGCTCTTACTAATGTTTATAATCATGGCATAGAATTGCCCATAATATACGGTATTTTACAAATTCCAATCATATTTCTAAAAGCCATTTTAACCTAGCAGGAAATTAGTATCCAATTTTATAATCTGATGTTATTGGCCTATATTATAGCCTAGCGCCTTACAGCATTGTTTAGGCTAGCCTACCTGTTCTTTCTTCCTCCGAGATTTTCGCTGCATGGCTGACAAACAAATCAAAATAATTTTGTCAATATGGCTATGCTGAAAATGTTTGATAGCTGGTGCGTTACACTATCCTACTGTTTGTTTTTTCCTGGACGTTCGCAGACCAGGCAGTGTGCTCTGATTGCGCAATAATGGCTTTGGAGCGTATGCGATGTGTGTCATCACTGGGTATCAGTTCGATTGATGTAAATTAAATATTCTTTTTTTTGAGTGAAAATCCAATAAAGAATGGAAAAGCATTGATTCAACCTGCTTACGTCCATGATAATGCATGTTGCCAGAATTCTAATCTCTAATATTGTACTCTATATATCGGTACACAGAGCCATATATAGTTAGGTCTAAATACATGGCACTGGTGGTACCATGCACCAAACTAGAATGGTATTCATATTTATATGATGGTACCAACATCAGAAGTTGTCACACCCTGATTAGTTTCACCTGTCCTCGTTATTGTCTCCACCTCCTCCAGGTGTTGCTTGTTTTCCCCAATGTATTTATTGCTGTGTTTCCTGTCTCTCTGTGCCAGTTCGTCTTGTATGTTAATCAAGTCAACCAGCGTGTTTTTCCCATACTCCTTTTGCTATTCTCTTTTTGGTAGTCCTCCCGGTTTTGACCCCTTTGCCTGTCCACGACCATTCTCTTGCCTTCCCCTATTGGATTCATAAATATTGTAGGAGTCCAACCATCTGCCTCCTGTGTCTGCATCTGGGTCTCGCCTTGTGTCATGATAGAAACACCCAAATAAAACAATGAGATGCTCAACTGTTGGCTGAAACCACGCAATTACAGATCCGTGCGTTTTTCTCCAGGGTCTCCTCTAGCACTAGACGGTTGGGCTCAATTACAGATCCGTGCGTTTTTCTCCAGGGTCTCCTCTAGCACTAGACGGTTGGGCTCAATTACAGATCCGTGCGTTTTTCTCCATGGTCTCCTCTAGCACTAGACGGTTGGGCTCAATTACAGATCCGTGCGTTTTTCTCCAGGGTCTCCTCTAGCACTAGACGGTTGGGCTCAATTACAGATCCGTGCGTTTTTCTCCAGGGTCTCCTCTAGCACTAGACGGTTGGGCTCAATTACAGATCCGTGCGTTTTTCTCCAGGGTCTCCTCTAGCACTAGACGGTTGGGCTCAATTACAGATCCGTGCGTTTTTCTCCAGGGTCTCCTCTAGCACTAGACGGTTGGGCTCAATTACAGATCCGTGCGTTTTTCTCCAGGGTCTCCTCTAGCACTAGACGGTTGGGCTCAATTACAAAAAAATAGCACATGTAGACTAACTACTGTATTTCACCTTTTAAAAGTTAGTAAAGCTGCTGAGATACTCAATCGCTTGATCCGCCAGATGTTGACTGATCTATGCCCTCCCTTCTCCTGGGAGATAAAACTATTTCTCCTTCCTCAGTCTTATCTCTCTCCCCACTTTCCTTGCTGACCCCTCCCCATACTCTTGAGAAAAATGTTCACATGTTAAAACCTAACTATCACAAGCATTTTCGTATGTGAAAATCGAATTTGTACTTTCAAATCTAACTCTCACATGTGTGATCAAAGTATATTTTTTAGAAGGGTTGTTAATCCATCTCCATTTAAACTCTCTCTCTCTCTCTCTCTCTCTCTCTCTCTCTCTCTCTCTCTCTCTCTCTCTCTCTCTCTCTCTACTCTCTCTCTCTCTCTCTCTCTCTCTCTCTCTCTCTCTCTCTCTCTCTCTCTCTCTCTCTCTCTCTCTCTCTCTCTCTCTCTCTCTGTCTCTCTCTCTCTGTCTCTCTCTCTCTCTCCGCCCGCGGCATCTGGGGCAGGAACATGAGTCATATTTCATTAGGACAACACCAACTCTACACAACACAGACCCGCTGCGTCCCAGTCCAGACCCCAGCAGAGTGCATTAGCGGTAATGATAGATCGCACAGGCATTCACTGGCAGGATGCGGAGAGGGTGAAACAATAATAATTTAACAGCAAGTGACCCCCTTCACTTTTCAGAGATTGTACACTGGGTGCATGGTGAGATTGTGCGCTGCACTGTGCTTCCATTCAGATACGCGCTGGAAGGAGTATGTGCCACATTGTTTCCGTGTGTGCGTGTGGGTCATTGATGTGAGTGTGTGTAGTGTCTAGGTAGCGACGCTCCCCGCGGATGTTTGAACTTCGTGCCTGAACCTATAACGGATGCGTCACGTCGGCTCTGTCATGCGAATCACCCCGTACGCACGCTCGCTCCCAAGACGACACCGACTCCGTGACTCTCCATTTGAGCTGGTGACGCTGCTCGCTCTCTGGCGGTAGAACGGGATGTTTGGCATTTGTACCGATTTGTGCTCGCACGGTGCGTCTTCTGTGAGATGGACGGAGGAGAGGACCAGTGACCAAACATGCCTACAGTCCTCCGCGACAAGGGAAAACTTTCCAACGTCTGTTTATTGCTTCGATGTGCTTTCCAGGTGAGAAGAGATACATGGCTATCTATTCAATCAAGTTCATGTGATAGTCAAGAAATAGAATTTGTTTTAGTTTTTTGCTTTCTTTGTTTTACTTGAAATGTAGAATACTCTTTTGTAAAAACATTTTTTGTAGGCTATTGTATTTCCGTTCTCGTTTCAATTTACTGTAAAGTGAAACCAAAATGTATTATATAGAATAATGCAACAAAGCTAGTTAAGGATTTATTGCAAATACAAAACAACAATTCACATGGTTTGAAATGTTATAGTGATTTGTACAGTCTATGTTTTGAATAGTCACGATGAGATGTAAAGGAAGTTGAGAAGTCTTGAGGTCAGAGACAGTTAAACCCATTTCCGTCGTTTGACAGGCCAACCCGCAACCTTTCGTTTTCACTTTAGATTGAAGCATACACTGTTCTAAATATAGAAACGGTAAGAGAACTATGAAGACATTTAAATCCAACTGTACTACAAGTTCATCATAAGAGATCACATCGGTGTATGGGCGCTGTATAGGCAACAGATGGTTGTAGAATAGTTGGTCTGTATGCTGTTTGTTTGAAGGTGTTATGATGGGTTGAGGTTGGTTTGGGCCGCAGGAGACACCGCAGGTGTGTGTCTGGGGGATTGCGTCACCATTACTGTACCCTGCTGATGTGTTAATAGATGTGTGAAATGCATTATGCATATTATACACACATTCTACAGCTACACTTTCAGCACTGTGTTCAATGACAGAGGTGCACCTCCACACACACTCTCTCAGTCTCTCTCTCTCTCTCTCTCTCTCTCTCTCACACACACACACACACACACACACACACACACACACACACACACACACACACACACACACACACACATACACACCTCCATGCCAGTGCTTGATCACACAGTCAGACAGTGGAGTGACTCATGCACACACACACACACACACACACACACACACACACACACACACACACACACACACACACACACACACACACACACACACACACACACACACACACACACACATACACACCTCCATGCCAGTGCTTGATCACACAGTCAGACAGTGGAGTGACTCATGCACACACACACACACACACACACACACACACACACACACACACACACACACACACACACACACACACACACACACACACACACACACACACACACACACACACACACGCGCACAGAGCAGAGGGGAAAGAAGAACATTCTCAACAGCCAATTATTGCAGGATATCCAAGGATATGCAGTAACAACAACCACCAGTATTTCAGCAAGAAAGATAATGAGTAGAAAGAGGGACAGTAAAATGGGTACTAGAGATAGAGAGAAGGACAGAGGAAGGTAGGATGGGGGAGAGAGAGAAAGAGAAGGACAGAGGAAGGTAGGATGGGGGAGAGAGAAAAAGGGGAGAGTGGGAGAATATGAGCATCCCTCCCATCAACAGCTGTGATTGTTTAGATATGATTCACCAACCAACATCAACCTCCCCTCAAACGTGTGTGTGTCCATTTCATACGTGCAGTCCTGACTCCTGATGCCTGTTTTAGATCCACTGAATCATCTCTCTCTCGCTCTCTCTCTCTCTCTCTCTCTCTCTCTCTCTCTCTCTCTCTCTCTCTCTCTCTCTCTCTCTCTCTCTCTCATTTACTCTTTCTCTCTCTCTCTCTCATTTACTCTTTTTCTCTCTCTCTCTCTCTATCTCTCTCTCTCATTTACTATTTCTCTCTCTCATTTACTCACTTTCTCTCTCTCTCTCTCACACTTTCTCTCCCTCTCTCATTTACTCTTTCTCTCTCTCTCTCTCTCTCTCTCACTTTCTCTTTGAGACTTTATGCAACATCTGGAACAGGAAATGGTAGGGGCAGGCATATATAGCTCACAGGTGTGTGTGCGTGTGTGTGTGTGTGTGTGTGGACGTGCACCCCTGTCATTGAACACAATGCTGAAAGTGTAGCCATATTATAAGCACAGGAGCCAGATGTTTAATCGAATGTATAAATCTGATCCATCCGGTTGGAAGTTTAATTTAGTTATTTCACAGGGAATTTGCGATGCGTAGGCCCTCTGGGTACATTTACTTCAATACAAAACCTAGGAGGCTCATGTTTCTCACCCCCTTCCATAGACTTACACAGTAATTATGACCACTTCCGGAGGACGTCCTCCAACCTATCAGAGGTC
The DNA here is from genome assembly GCF_045679555.1 of Salvelinus alpinus. Taxonomy (NCBI): domain Eukaryota; kingdom Metazoa; phylum Chordata; class Actinopteri; order Salmoniformes; family Salmonidae; genus Salvelinus; species Salvelinus alpinus. The sequence goes on along the minus strand of NC_092099.1, from coordinate 25,193,095 downwards.
TTGTAGCATGAACTAACATGTTGGCCACCCAATCAAACGATCAGAGAATGGATCTAGTACTGAAAGCATCCGCTACAGCTAGCTAGCACTGCAGTGCATAACATGTGATGAGTATTACACTCAAAGAGAGAAAGACAATAGTTGAACAGTTTTGAACAAATTATGGAGAAGCAAGAGAGAGAGAGAGAGAGCTAGCTATATTTTGTATTTTTTTCACGTTTCACTTTCTCTTACTTAGCTAGCAAATGCAGCTAGCTAGTTTAGCCTACTCAAACACCTGACTCAAACAGAGAGGGATGCTATGTTAGCTAGCTGGCTATTGCTATCCAACACTGGGACTCTTCCAAGTCAAGGTAAGCTTTTGGTTTTACAAATGTATTGCCACCAGGGCCCACCGGTGTAACTGCTAAACTGTTTGCTGTACACTGTTGTAGCGGGTTGTAGCGTTTTTTTCCCGCCTGGTCACAGACAGCTGATGTGTTGTGCACTGAAGTCCACAAGCAAAGGGAAAAGGTGAGAGGAGGAGAGCGCGTATTCGCGAGAAAGAATTCTAAAACGATTAAAGGAATCATGCTGTATGTATGTGGCTGCTATGAAAGTGAACTGTGTTTGCGTGTGATCAGGGATGTATTCATTCCGTCGATTCTGTTGAAAAATATTTTTTGAATGGAAGCAAGCTGAATGAAACGAGGCTAAACATCCCTGTATTTGTCCATGGGTGGGTATAGGGAACATTTTAGTATCATGTAGTAGCCTAAATCTATCGATGTTACCAGTGGCGGTTCTAGCTTGTATGGTTCCCTGGGCGAACCCCGCTGCACCATTCTGCAATAACTGTCATTTTTATTCAGACATTTGGAACAACACAAATAAATAATCATAACATTTAAAACTATATAAATATAAAAATATATACAAAAATAAGACTCATACATATCAAAAAGAAGTAACAAAGACAAATAGAAACAAATTGTATTATATAAATTGTAGTATATAATACACTATTACCCTATTGCTAACAAAAACACACAAATAAAACTAAATTGCACAAATCCTATATCACACAAATACACAAATAGAATAACACACTTACAGTATAAAGAGAACCTGATTATTACACTATTGCACTTCAAACAAGAAACACACAAACTAAATTACACAACTAATTGCATTACTAATTGCATCAGTACTGTACAAAGTTAGAGATGCACTATTTGATAGATTCCCCCGCACCCCCTACCTCGGACTTCCAGTGGGGAGACCTGAGGTCAACCTACCCCCGCCCCCTTCCCATCTCGTACTTCTGAGTGGGAGACCTTCCCAGGCAGTAGCCTGCCTAGCTCACAAACTAGAATCAGGGCGCCCACTCCGACAAGGTTAATTGACCCACAGTCCCACATGATATTATTGACGTGACGTGCAAATGAGCGATAGAAAACCGATCGTGCAAATGTCACCATTCGGAATATATATATATTTTTGTGCGGGCGCCGCATGCCACCCCCGGCAGGATGCCGGGCCCATGTCGCCTATGCCTAAATCCTCCCCTGGATGTTACAATGAACTGAGTGAATGGAATATGAATGACAGTCATCCAATATGCTGTAATAGAAATAAGGCCATGCTCATAAACAAATGTATCGTCCTCCCTCATCTTAAACACCTCCCACCGCCACTGGTAATAACATAATAAATATTTAACTTCAATAGTTTTGTTCAGTTTCTCTTGCACAAGGGTAAAACTGGTTTATGTGAGTTTTGCTAAATACACTGACCAAAAATATAAACACAAGATGCAACAATTTTTTATATTTTACTGAGTTACAGTTCATATAAGGAAATTAGTCAATTGAAATACATTCATTAAGCCTCATCTATGGATTTCACATGACTGGGAATACAGATATGCATCTGTTTGTCACAGATACCTTTAAAAAAAGACAGGGGAAGTCAATATCTACTGTGATCACCATTTGCCTCATGCAACGCCTCATGCATCTCCTTCACATAGAGTTGATCAGGATGTTGATTGTGGCCTGTGGAATGTTGTCCCACTCCTCTTCAATAGCTGTGCGAAGTTACTGAAACGTGAGTTGATGGAGGCGGATGAATGGCACGACAATGGGCCTCAGGTCACGGTCACGGTATCTCTGTGAATTGGAATTGCAATCAATAAAATGCAATTGTGTTTGTTGTCCGTAGCTTATACCTGCCCATACCATATCCCCACCGCCACCATGTGGCACTCTGTTCACAATGTTGACATCAGCCATCTGCCCAGTATAGTTGAAACCGTAATTCATCCTTGAAGAGCACACTTCTCCAGCTTGCCAGCGGCCATCGAAAATTAGCATTTGCTCACTGAAGTCGGTTACGACGCCGAACTGCAGTCTGGTCAAGTCCCTGGTGAGGATGACGAGCACGCCGATAAGCTTCCCTGAGACGGTTTCTGACACTGAGCAGAAATTCTTCGGTTGTGTAAACCTACAGTTTCATCAGCTGTCCGGGTGGCTGGTCTCAGACGATCCTGCAGGCGAAGAAGCCGCATGTGGAGGTTCTGGGCTGGCGTGGTTACACGTGGTCTGCGGTTGTGAGGCCGGTTAGACATACTGTCAAATACTCTAAAACGGTTGGAGGCAGCTTATGGTAGAGAAATGAACATTCAATTCTCTGGCAACAGCTCTGGTGGACATTCCTGCAGTCAGCATGCCAATGTTCATGGCTTTGAACAGACGTCTATTGCCCTTTCAAATCCTTTCTGATGACAAGTTTGTGGAAGAAAAACAGTGAATGAGGCTGGAGAAAATGTAATATACCACTGTACTATGAGTTTATCTATGAAATTGTTAGAGTATAGAGGTCAGAGGTCACAGGACTAAGATATGCAATAAACAGGGTTGGAGTGTGCAGTGGATAGCTGGATATAGGTACATGTTGATGACTTGGTGGAATACAGGTCTTGGCAAAGTGGGTAACGGGGCTGAGGTGTTTAGGCAAAGGAACTGGAGTCAATGGGTAATACATAAGGCTAGGATATGGGTGTATCAGGACTTGGTTGCATTAATATTAGGATATTGGCATGTGGGTGTTAGGGTTAGGGCATGGGGGTAATTGGGTTTAGGTTTGTGAGTAAGTGGGTAAGTGGGCTGAGGTATATAGATATTGGGGCTGGGGTGTGTGGGTCATTGTGTTTAGATGTGTGGGTAAGTGGGCTGAGGTATATAGATATTGGGTCTGGGGTGTGTGGGTCATTGTGTTTAGATGTGTGGGTAAGTGGGCTGAGGTATAGATATTGGGGCTGGGGTGTGTGGGTCATTGTGTTAGAATTGTGGGTAAATGGGATAAGGTATATAGATATTGAAGCTTGGGAATAGTGGTAAATACTGTATCTGTTCATTTTATTATAGGCACAGCACTGTATGTTCCCATCGGTCACAATTGTGACAGAAAATAAAACATACTGTTTCACATACTTTTCAATATTATTTTTCAAAAAGCAATATGGCTTATAGGGGTTTCTAATTGTATAAGGTGTACATAGTGGGCATATCTGAAAGAAATGTGGGAACAAATGGGTTCACACTAGGATCAGCAGAAGGCTACAGTAATGATGGCTCAATGCCCACAGAGGATCAGCAGAAGGCTACAGTAATGATGGCTCAATGCTCACAGAGGATCAGCAGAAGGCTACAGTAATGATGGCTCAATGCCCACAGAGGATCAGCAGAACGCTACAGTAATGATGGTTCAATGCCCACAGAGGATCAGCAGAAGGCTACAGTAATGATGGCTCAATGCTCACAGAGGATCAGCAGAAGGCTACAGTAATGATGGCTCAATGCCCACAGAGGATCAGCAGAAGGCTACAGTAATGATGGCTCAATGCCCACAGAGGATCAGCAGAAGGCTACAGTAATGATGGCTCAATGCCCACAGAGGATCAGCAGAAGGCTACAGTAATGATGGTTCAATGCCCACAGAGGATCAGCAGAAGGCTACAGTAATGATGGCTCAATGCCCACAGAGGATCAGCAGAAGGCTACAGTAATGATGGCTCAATGCCCACAGAGGATCAGCAGAAGGCTACAGTAATGATGGCTCAATGCCCACAGAGCATCAGCAGAACGCTACAGTAATGATGGCTCAATGCCCACAGAGGATCAGCAGAAGGCTACAGTAATGATGGCTCAATGCCCACAGAGGATCAGCAGAAGGCTACAGTAATGATGGCTCAATGCCCACAGAGGATCAGCAGAAGGCTACAGTAATGATGGCTCAATGCCCACAGAGGATCAGCAGAAGGCTACAGTAATGATGGCTCAATGCCCACAGAGGATCAGCAGAAGGCTACAGTAATGATGGTTCAATGCCCACAGAGGATCAGCAGAAGGCTACAGTAATGATGGCTCAATGCCCACAGAGGATCAGCAGAAGGCTACAGTAATGATGGCTCAATGCCCACAGAGGATCAGCAGAAGGCTACAGTAATGATGGCTCAATGCCCACAGAGGATCAGCAGAAGGCTACAGTAATGATGGCTCAATGCCCACAGAGGATCAGCAGAAGGCTACAGTAATGATGGCTCAATGCCCACAGAGCATCAGCAGAAGGCTACAGTAATGATGGCTCAATGCCCACAGAGGATCAGCAGAAGGCTACAGTAATGATGGCTCAATGCCCACAGAGGATCAGCAGAAGGCTACAGTAATGATGGCTCAATGCCCACAGAGGATCAGCAGAAGGCTACAGTAATGATGGCTCAATGCCCACAGACACACACCATGGAACACTGCAGATTAGCATACTTTAGTCTGGCCGAACACAACAAACAGACAAGCAAGTCTCAGTGAAGAATCTTTTTGATGTAGGCTCACAAGCCCTGGTTGGGTTTCGCAACCTATATCTGACAAGACATCCTCATTGGTTACTGAAAGACCCCAACTGTATAGACCTCCACAACACCTGTTTTATTTTACTGTGTGGATGTTGTCTCTATGACTTTTCTCAAACTATTTTTCTGTCCTCACTCAGGTCATAGGAAGTGAGTGTAGCAGCTGTGTCAAGGATATTCTAGGGTAAGAGATGGTTGACTTTATACTCCACCTGGCCTACAGGACCATAACTGCTGCACTGATCTACACTGCTCTGCACTAGCTATATCAGGTGTGTAGTGCTGGGCTGGAACAAATGTGTGTGTTGGTACACGTTACACTTTCTCCTGTCCTCTTAGTGGTGGTTGCCCTGAGGCTACTAGTAACAGGCCTTTGGGGGAATCTCTGTTGCTGTTGGTAGCTGAAGCTGAACAGAGCATGCCTGACTGTATACTGAAATACTGTTCCAGTGTGCTGTTCACGGTCTACCTTCCCTAGCCAAAAGACTAGCACAGGAGAGAGAAATGAAGAGAACGGATGGAGAGCAGACAGAGAGGAAGGAGAGAGGAGAAAGAACAGAAGAAGAGGGAGGAAGAGAGGGAGGGGGAGAGGGAGCAGAGAAAGAGGAAGGAGAGAGGAGAAAGAACAGAAGAAGAGGGAGGAGGAGAGGGAGCAGAGAAAGAGGGGGAAAGGGAGTGGATAGCGGCACACTGCTCACCTGGGAAGGCTTGTTGTTGTGAGAGGAGGGGAGTAAGGGATGAATCAGTGTCCTTGGTTACTGAGAGGGAGGAGAGGAGAGATAATGAAGTGAAAGGAGGAGTAGAGAAAGGGAATTACTTGCCTTCTGGGGTTATGGGGAAAGGGCTGTGTTTATGAAGAAGAGAGGGGAGAGGAAAAGAGTGAGAGAAGTGACAACAGGTACTAGATGTGTCTACTGCATTACGTGTGTGTGTGTGTGTGTGTGTGTGTGTGTGTGTGTGTGTGTGTGTGTGTGTGTGTGTGTGTGTGTGTGTGTGTGTGTGTGTGTGTGTGTTGTGTGTGTGTGTGTGTGTGTGTGTGTGTGTGTGTGTGTGTGTGTGTGTGTGTGTGGTGTGTGTGTGTGTGTGTTAGACTGAATTGAATGAAAGGAGACATGCTTCTCAGAGCAGACTCTCCTTACTCTGTTCAAGACTGAGCTCTGACAGACTCTACTGTTCTATCACACATGTCCATCTGTTTCAACTCTCTCTCAATTCAATTTCAATTTAAGGGCTTTATTGGCATGGGAAACATATGTTTACATTGCCAAAGCAAGTGAAATAGATAATAAACAAAAGTGAAATAAACAAGAAAAAATTAACAGTAACATTACAGAATAAAGACATTTCAAGTGTCATATTATGTCTATATACAGTGTTGTATACAGTCTGATGTGCAAATAGTTAAAGTGCAAAGGGAAAATAAATAAACAAATATAGGTTGTATTTACAATGGTGTTTGTTCTTCACTGGTTGCCCTTTTCTTGTGGCAATAGGTCACAAATCTTCCTGCTGTGATGGCTCACTGTGGTATTTCACCCAATAGATATGGGAGTTTATCAACATTGGATTTGTTTTCAAGTTCTTTGTGGGTCTTTGTAATCTGAGGGAAATATGTGTCTCTAATATGGTCATATATTTGGCAGGAGGTTAGGAAGTGCAGCTCAGTTTCCACCTCATTTTGTGGGCAGTGTGGTTTTGTCTAATTGTGTTGCTGTCCTGGGGCTCTGTGGAGTCTGTTTGTGTTTGTGAATCGAGCCCCAGGACCAGCCTGCTCTGTAGGTGATGGCTTTGTTATGGATGGTTTGGGAATCGCTTCCTTTTAGAATTTAACGTCTATTTTCTGGATTTTGATAATTAGCGGGTATCGGTCTAATTCTGTTGTGCATGCATTATTAGGTGTTTTACATTGTACACTGAGGATATTTTTGCATAATTCTGCATGCAGAGTCTCAATTTGGTGTTTGTCCAATTTTGTGAATTCTTGGTTGGTGAGCGGACCCCAGACCTCACAACCATAAAGGGCAATGGGTTCTATAACTGATTCAAGTATTTTTTGCCAGATCCTAATTGGTATGTCAAATTTTATGTTCCTTTTGATGGCATAGAAGGCCCTTCTTGCCTTCTCTCTCAGATTGTTCACAGCTTTGTGGAAGTTACTTGTGGCGCTGATGTTTAGGCTGAGGTATGTATAGTTTTTTGTGTGCTCTAGGGCAACATTGTCAAAATGGAATTTGTGTACATGGATTTTATAATGTCGTATGTTTTTCCCCCAACACCACTTTCTATCAATTTCTATAGCAGACCCTCATGCCAAATTGAGTCGAAAGCTTTTTTGAAATCAACAAAGCATGAGAAGACCTTGCCTTTGTTTTGCTTTGTTTGTTTGTCAATTAGGGCGTGCAGGGTGTATCCGTGGTGAAGTCTCTCTCTCTGTCACACACACATCAGTGGCAGTCGCTGCCGTTTAAGATGAGGGAGGAATTTTGTAATTTCTTTATGAGCATGGCCTTATTTCTATTACAGCATATTGGATGACTGTCATTCATATTCCATTCACCCAGTTCAATGTAACATCGATAGGTTTAGGCTACTACATGATACAAACATTTTCCCTCTACTCATCATGAGGTTTCTACAATCTAGCCTATGAATGAAAGTTTTTAACATAGGTGCACAGGTCACAAGACAAATTGGAGTAATCAAGGTGACAGACATTGAAACATTCAGTACCACCTTGCACACTCTTGCCTGCATCTAGGTGATCTAGTGTGCAATCATTGGTCCAAACGTTCCATTTTGCAAACAAAACGAGAGTTTCTATTGGGCAATTTCAGGTAGGTTTGTCCATTTTTTGTTCCGTTTGCTTCCATTTAATTTTTTAAGACATTTATTCAAAACTGTTCAACTATTCTCTTTCTCTTTCTTTGAGTACTCTACTCACAACATTTTATGCACTGCAGTGCTAGCTAGCAGTACAAGATTAATTCTCTAATCCTTTGATTGGGTGGACAACATGTCAGTTCATGTTGCAAGAGCTCTGATTGGTTGGAGGACGTCCTCCAGAAGTTGTCATAATTACTGTGTAAGTCTATGGAAGGGGGTGAGAACCAAGAGCCTCCTAGGCTTTGTATTGAAGTCAATGTACTCAGAGGAGGCCCGGAAGCTAGCTGTCCTCTGGCTACACCATGGTGCTACCCTACAGAGTGCTGCTGAGGCTACTGTAGACCTTCATTGCAAAACAGTTTGTTTTAATCAATTATTTGGTGATGTGAATATATTTAGTTATTGTTGTATCTAAAAATAATAACTTTTTGAATGTTTCACTATTTGTATTTTTTTTAAATTCACTAAGTAGGATGGTCCTCCCCTTCCTCCTCTGAGGAGCCTCCACTGACACACGTACACACACACACGCACACAGCCATCAGAACAGATAAGGCCTGACCTTTTCCAGAGCCTGCTTCCTGTTCAATGGCGATGCAAAAGTCGGCATGGACTAGACAAACTCGCATGCACGCACACACACACAGACACACACAGACACACACAGACACACACACACACACACACACACACACACACACACACACACACACACACACCACACACACATCCCTTTCTCTGCCATGTTAATAATCCATACTAAACAACTGTATTCTTCTTCTTCTAACATGGCTGTGACTTGTCTTTGTCAGTCAATCTAATCATTTGTATGCGATGAGGATTGGTGCAAAGATCTCTCTTTCGCTCTCTCTGGCTGGCTTCCTATTCAGAGCTGGGCTCCTGTACTCAGATAGAGCAGATAACAGATAGCAGATAGGATAGTTCACTGGGCACTGTCTCATAATCTCCCTGACGATTATCACCTGGATCATCCAAACCTCTGTCCTCCCTCTGGTGGACCAATGCTTCAGGGACATCACTTGCAAACACACACGCAAGCAAGTACGCACGCACTTGCACACACACACACACACACACACACACACACACACACACACACACACACACACACACACACACACACACACACACACACACACACACACACACACACACACACACACACACACACACACACAAAGACACTAACAAAAGAGAAATCACAAAGACAGCTACAAATATGCACAAAGTTGATGTACAATATACACAAAGCTGTAGGAACAAAAGACAGGTTGTCACTCAAAACACATCACAGCCACAATAGAGCAGAAACCTGTTTCACACTGTGTGTACGCTGTATCATGACACCTCTGAATTCACACCGACACACACAAACACACACACATAGACATACACACATAGACATACACACATAGACATACACACAGATCATGGACAATTTATCACAACCTACATCTTTCACAGACACCCTACAACCCCATCCCCATCCCTCACCCTCATGTCTTTCACAGACACCCTACAACCCCCATCCCCATCCATCACCCTCATGTCTTTCACAGACACCCTACAACCCCCATCTCCATCCCTCACCCTCATGTCTTTCACAGACACCCTACAACCCCCATCCCCGTCCATCACCCTCATGTCTTTCACAGACACCCTACAACCCCCATCCCTCACCCTCATGTCTTTTACAGACACCCTACAACCCCCATCCCCATCCCTCACCCTCATGTCTTTCACAGACACCCTACAACCCCCATCGCCATCCCTCACCCTCATGTCTTTCAATGGCTAGAGTTAGATCTGCATGTTCTTTAGCTTAGCCAATGATAGTCCCAGCAATGAAGCCCATGGTGATGTGGTCCAGGCTAGAAGCAGGCAGTGGTGGAAAAAGTAGACAATTGCCATACTTGAGTAAAAGTAAAGATACCTTAATAGAAAATGACTCAAGTAAAAGTCACCCTGTAAAATACTACTTATGTAAAAGTCTAAAAGTATTTGGTTTTACATTTTTAAATATACTTAAAACAAAAGTAAATGTAATCACTAAAATATAAAAAAGTATCAAAAGTAAAAGTATAAATAATTTCAAATTCCTTATATTAAGCAAACCAGACAACACCATTTTCTTGTTTTAAAAATGTACAGATAGCCAGGGGCACTCCCCAACACTT